>NC_052058.2:160377876-160492876 GCF_903992535.2 Arvicola amphibius
GAATTAAACCCTATGAAGATCAGTGAAAAGGAGCGAGCTGCGCGAGGGAAAAAGTGCAAGGAGAAAAGAAGCATCAGAAAGTGGAATAGAGCTAATCCCGTTTTCAAGGAGATAAACAGATTAAGAACTGGAATGAAGGTAGTGGTCCTCAAGATCCCACCTAGCTAAGTCTCCAACTGTGTAAAGGAATTAAAGAAAAGCTTAGAGTTGGGTGTGCTGGTGCACACCTTTAATCTCGGCACTTAGAAGGCAGAGGCTGGTGTAGCGCTGAATTTGAGGCCAGCTTGTTCTACAGAGCAAATTTCTTTCTTTCATTTATTTTATTTTAAAAAAAACAATCTTTTTTCGTTTTACATACCAATCCTAGTTCCACTCCCTTCACCTACTCCCCCCCACATCCACTCCTTAGAGAGGGCAAGGCCATTCCTACTATTTCTAGCTGAGCAAGGTATCCATCCAAAAAGAACAGGTCCAAAAAAAGCCAGTACAAGCAGTACAGATAAATCCTGGTGCCACTGCCATGGTATGTACGCACTCATAAGTGGATACTAGCTGTAAAGCAACGGATATTGAGCCTATAGTTCATGATCCTAGAGAAGCTAAATAACAAGGTGAACCCTAAGGGAAAAAATATAGATCCACCTGGAAAGGGGAAATAGATAAGATCGCTTGACAAAATTGGGAGCATGAGGGTAGGGGGAGTAGGGAGGACAGAAGGGGAAGGTGAGGGGAGAAGGGGAAGGGGGAGGAGAACTTGAGGGAATGGGATAGTCGAGATGGAGGAAGGACAGAGATGAGAGCAAGGAAAGATATTTTGATTGAGGGAGCCATTATGGGGCTAGCAAGAAACCTGGCACTAGAGAAATTCCCAGAAATCCACAAGGAAGATCCCAGCTAAGACACTAAGCAATAGAGAAGAGGGTGCCTGAAGTGGCCTTGTCCTGTAGTCAGACTGATGAATATCTTAAATATCACCATAGAACCTTCATCTAGCAACCGATGGAAACAGAGGCAGAGACCTACACTTGAGCACTGGACTGAGCTCCCAAAGTCTAGCTGAAGAGTGGGAAGGATGAGAATATGAGCAAAGAGGTCAAGACCATGATGGGTTCACCCACTGAAACAGTCTACCTGAGCTAATGGGAGCTCACAAACTCCAGCCAGACAGGGAAAGAAACAGCATAGGTCCAAACTAGTCCCTCTGAACGTGGGTGACAATTGTATGGCTGGGGCAGACTACAGAGCAAATTTCAAAATAGCCAAGCTTAGGCAGTGAAGGAAACCATGGGAAACAGAAAGCTGGTGAAGATATGTTTGAATGAAAGGCTATGTTACAGCCCCAGTAATCAGAAGAACTCAGGAGCTTTGGCCACGTGGCTCTGGAGTTAAAGGTAGAAGAAAGGGGTTATGGAATTTGCATCCTAGGTATGTGTCAGGGGTGTCCCTGAACGGAGGCCTAGTAGAGAGGCCATTGTGTGAAGCTATGAAGTTGAAGCCTGGACTGCCTTGGAGACCCCAAGATGCTGGAGGTGCCAGAGCTGTGGGACACCTGCTGAGCAGGGCTGCTGACGGTGGAACCAGCCCAAGAGAAAGAAGTGTGCTGCTGTCAACAAAGACGGAAGGAGACGGAGATCTGAAGAGCGTTTTGACAGGCATGGAGATACTGACTTTGCAGTTCATCCAGCTTCAGTCTTGCTTTGGTCCAGCATTTCCTCACTATGCTCCCTTTTGGAATGGTAATATATATCCTGTGCCATTATATGTTGCAAGTATGTGATCTATTTTTTTTTTTTTTTGGTTTATAGGGGATTGCAGTTAAGAGAGTGCGAGAATCTCAGAACATACTTTGAACTCTTAAACATTGTTGAGACTGATAAGACTGTAGGGACTTTTGGAGTTGGACTAAATGCACTTTGAATTAGGATATGGTTACAAACTTATGGGGGCCAGGGAGAGGCCTCTCTAGGGTGTCCCTGAATGGACACTTACCTGGCCTCAGGGGCTTTCCGTAGGTGCAGAGACAAATTCCATAGGCCCTTTTTTCTATCCTTAACTCCAGTTAGTTTCAATGTAATTGGCCTTGGCCCTCATGAGCTCATTGGGAATGACACTATTAGGAGGTGTGGCCTTGTTGGAGGGAGCATGTCATTGTAGAAGTGGGCTTTGAGGTCTCTTATACGCTTAAGCCATTCAGTGAGATAGATCACTTCCTGTTGTCTTAAAGATGTAGAACTCTGAGCTCCCTTTCCAGCACCATGTTGGCCTGCATGTTTTGCTTCCTGTCATGATAATGGACTAAACCTCTGAATTGTGAGTCACCCCAATTAAATGTTTTCCTTTCTAAGTGTTGCTGTGGTCAAAGTGTCTCTTCACAGCCTAAATCCTAACACATCCCCAATCACGGTTTCCATCAAATGGCTTTAGAAAGTTACTCTACCTCACACAATGTTTTTCCCATTAGCAAAATAGGATGCATTGAAAACCTGCATAAATCCTAAAATGTTCATTCATAAATACATCAATAATGGTCACTATGAGAAACATATAAATATAGCTTATCCCCTAACTATCCACGTTAAAATCATTATGTGTCACATGTGGCCAAAGCAATGTTCCAAAAAAGTATTTCATAAATTGGAAAATCACTATAAAGTACTTTGAGGATAATTATCATATTAGACTTTATTGTTTCTGGTAGCTGCAGACAATACCTGACCTCTATCTACATATCTCCAGACAAATCCAGTCTCAGGATCTATATTACAATAACAGTTACATGGTGTGCTTTTGCCAGATGTTTACAACCGAGTAATTCAAGAGCTGTAGCCCGTTTCAGGAACTGAAATCTCGCTTTTATTAGTTTCAAGAAACCTTGTTAATAATACAAGGTATTCTCTATTTTCACACTTAGCATATATTCAAGCTTCCAGAGAATAGTTGTATTTTCATATTTAGATAAAAATAAGCAAAGAGAGACAGTCTTTCTTACTTTGAGCTATACTGTTTACTGTTGGAGCTTAAGATCTACAGTTTATTGACGCCCATTTAACCTTCATTTTAACACTTTGAAGCAATTTTTGGAGTAGGAAGAGTAAAGACAGGAGGAAGATAGCATTCTAGGCAAAGGCTTTTGGTAAAAGTATTTAATACTTTGAAGAAAATTAACCTCTTGGAATCTCAGGTTTCTTTTCTCTCCCTTGGAAGCTTATCTCTTATCTTGTGCATTTATTTTACAACAACGATTAATAACAGTTAGAGCTTGGCTCTAACTTCAGATAAGGCGTTGGGATGGTCCCAGCTAAGGAAATCTATACCTCGCAGTACACTACCCAGGAATGATAGGAATGTACTCTGGTTGTGGGAAGCACACAGACTCAAAATGGCAAGGAAAGAGAAACAGTATCTTGGTCCTACTTAACTCTGTCCCAAATCCATTCTGGGCTGTTGCTGCAGACAGCAATCCAATGGAATCCTTGTATAGAATAACAAAACAAAATCAGTATTTGCCTCATTTATCCATCACTTATTATATGCCAAATCATGTTTTAGTCATTGGGACTATATCAGGAATGAAAATTCAGTTACTTTCAGAACATGCATCGTATGGAATGGGGTAGAAAATACGGAAATACATAGTCTGTCAAATAGTTACTATGGAGATGGTAAGCCAGGACACAGAAGCAAGGTAGTAATGATACAATATTGCTATTTCATATAGGATGGTCAAAGGCCTCAACAATAACAAGCCACTTGAGAACAGACATGAGGGAAGGAAAAGAAGAGTGAGCAACTATTGGGAGAATGTGTACTAGGCACAAAGTATAGAATGTACAAAGGCCTCAAGGCTGAGTTTCTGGTGTTCTTTGATTTTAACTTAGTACAAAATATGCAATTTTATTCAACTGTCTTAAGTTATGTATAGCCATGAAATTTCAAGGGTTCTCAGGCTGTATAGCAGCAAGTGACAGAATAGATGGCTCCAGGGTTTGACCCAACTGCTTGCTGGCTTCAGGATCAGAATTGTCAATTTTCATGGTAATTGCAGTTTATCTACTCAGTGATACCAAGGACAGTGAGAGCTCCTTCTGCTCTTAGCCTGAGCCAGCTTTCTGCTGTCTGCATCCTTTGGATTCCTACAGTTTAAAACTGCCCATCTGGGTCTCCTCCTGCACCTAGGAGCTGTGATCAGCCAGATAAAGGCTCCTCACCCTGGCAGGTCATTGTATACAATACTTTTAAGGTGTGCTTTGCCACTGTCCTCTTAGCCACACAGCGTGACAAGATGGGATCTCTCTTCTGCCCACTAACACCCACAAGTGGATCTAAGGTTGAGGACCTGGGGCTTGTGAGGAAGGAAGGATTGCCTGGCCTTCAGATGGTTTACCTTTTGGGTAGCAGCTTCTGGGTCCTGTCCCCTAACAAAAAAACCTACTCAGATGCAGTGGCAGTCAACCTGCTGATCTAAAGCCTTTTCCTGCTCCATATATTCTGCATCCTTTCCTGTTTCTCACTTGGAGACTATTATCATTATTATTACCCAGCTACCGCAAAAGCACTCTGTAGTCCACCATTTTCTCAGGAAATTACCGGATTTCTGAGTAACTCTGAGAGATCTGTTTGTTGCTCTTGCCCCTCTCTCGTCCCCCCCCCCTTTTTTCTTTATTGAGTTAGCCCTTTACAAACTCAATTTGCATGCCAGTCTAAGTCGTTCAGGTCCTCCAGTCTCTTCCATCTGGTAATAATTTGTCTCACCATGGACCTCAGTGAAACCACCGAGCCTCCCTACCAGTTTTTAGAGTTCCTGGCGAACCAAATTTCTTTTAAAAATTTATTTAAAATTATGTTTCTGTGCATGTGTCTGTGCACTTGAGTCCAGGTGCCTGCAGAAGCGGGAAGAGAGCACCACATTACCTGCAGGTGGAGTTCCAGGTGGTTCTGAGTTGTCCAGCGTGAGTGCTGGGAACCAAACGTAGGTCCTCTGCAAGAGTAGTTGCTCTTAAGCTGTTGAGCCATTTCTCTTAACCAAGCAACTGGACCTTATTATCATATAGTGGGGTAACTGGATATGGTGTCTTCTGATAATTTAAAAGCACAGCATAAACCATGAAACACTTCTGTGTTGTCAGAGTCTAATCAAGTCTTTAGAGCCAATTCACAGTAAGTACTGGGACTAGAGGGACAATATAGTATACAAAATCAAGCATACAAATCTAGAATGCAGGACACACTTCAAAAGTATTTCCATGTTCTTGTCATTGAAACAGTGTTATGGGAAGTAAGAGCTAAGGCACTGGAAAGACACTAAAGGGACAACCTAACGTCATGGACAGACCTTGATAAAATATTATAACTTAAATATACATGGAAAAAATTAAATGTTTTCAAAAATACTGGAGATTTCTATTACTTTTCTCATATGATGATAAGTGGTGATATGGAAAGCTTTTTTAAAGGTAACTTCATGCAAATATATTAGGGATGAAATATAATGTTCTATCTGAAGCTTACCTTTCAATAGTTTAGCAAAAAAACAAAAACTACTTATTTATCTAAACAGGACACAGAAAGTGCTGGTTGATTTTGTTAATGACACAAGCTGGGAAGAAGAAAATCAACTGAGGAAATGCCTCTTTCAGACTGCCTGTAGGCAAGTCTAGAGCGTGTTTTCTTGATTAAGGGTTGATGTAGGTGGGCCAGTCCTCTGGGGGTAAGATGGGGTAATAACGTGTCAACCCTGTGTAGGTTGTTGGTTGTCTTAAGTTACATAAGAAGGCAGTATTCCTCTGTGGTTCCCGCTTCAGTTCCTGCCTTCACTTCCCTTGATGCACTGGGATGTGAAAGTGTAAGCAAAATAAACCTCTTCCCTCTCCAAGTTGCTTTTGGTCACGGCCTTACCATGAGGACATACATACATAAAAGACCAAAGGCTAAAAATGGATCCAGGCAATACAATTAGGTGCTACTGGATTGTTTGTATATTGTCAAAATGAAGAGTTTGGGAAGGAAGAGGCATTATTTGGTTCAAGATAAAACAACAACAACAACAACAACAAAAAAAAAAAAACAGACAGACACAATGAATTCATAGCCCAAAGAGAAAGATTACTACCATGATTCTATGCATCATTTTCTAATACAAAGGAAAGCAGTGGAGTGAGTGGTACAGACCTAGAAAACCCAACAGATGTCGACATGACAAGCTGAGAGCTGTATCAGCTACTTTTCTATTACTGTGATAGTCATCATGACAAAGACAACTTCAAGATGGGTTTGCTTGGGCTTAGGGTTCCAAAGGGCTAGCAGTCCATCACCATCACAGGGAGGAGGCACGGCAGCGGGCAGGTGTGGGGACGGGAGCAAGCTGAGAGCTTACATTGTGCAAGCCCGAATTAGACAACAAACTAAAAATGGCAGAGGTTTTAATCTCACCGGCTTCTCCCGAGTGACACATTTCCTCTAGGAAGGCCATACTTCCCCAAACAGCACCACCAACTGGGGACCAAGTGTTCATTCAGATGCCCAAGACTACGGGGGACATCTCATTCAAACAACCACAAGAGTGATCGGAGTATCACATACGAAATGAGGGAAAGAGAATAGCCGTCTGCTGGTGACATAGGGCAGATAAAGATGTGGAATAGCTCCTGCACAGAATGGCAAAGGGAAGTGACAAGGAGTTGGCGAGACTTGACAGGTACAGCTGAGGCGCCGACTCGTTTGGGAACTGCTCTTCTTTTTGGCTATTAACACTCTTAAGTTTATCTCCTGCCAAGAACATACCAGATGTGGACTGCTTGATTATATATATATATATATATATATATACACACACATATATATGATTATATATGTGTGTATATATATACATACATACTATATATATATATAAATGCGCAGTTTCTAAAACCCACTTAGGGTCATGCAATTTAATGTTGGGAGTCAAAAAAAAAATTCCTTTGGTAGCAATAAAAGGTTTTTGAGAAACATAACATGCACTCTGAGCTGTGCATGTATGAGATGCAGTGCCAAAGTGTTGTATGTTGTGAACTGCAGTGTTTTCATTGCACATGAATGATTTTCTGCTCTTACAGAGTTTACTTGTGGAAAACAAAGAATAGTATCTTCTATGATCGTTCCTAGATATGTAAATGACAAATTCATGCATATTTAGACTCATAGAAAGTGTAGAATGTTTGATTTTAAAAACTGCCAAGACTTGAGTTTTTATTTTTTGAAAAGATTTACATGTGTTTGCTGTGCATCTCTGTGTATGCATGTGCACATGTGTAAGTCCACATGCCTGTGGTGGGCGCAAAGGCTAGCTGGGGCTGTAGTTCTGGGTGTTGCAAGAAACCTGGCCTGTTAAGTGGGTGATGAGATCTGAATTCGGATCCTCATAACTGTGCAGCAAGTGATACTAGCTACTTCCACATCTCTCCAGTGCCTTCAAGATTGTAAAATGATTTTTAGCTTGGAAAAAGTATAAAATTTCCAACCATCTCTGAATGATTCTAAAAATACTTCTGTTATTTTGTACTACCCATTTATGCAAAGCTGTACTCTCACCAGTGACAATTCTAAGGACAGAATAGTAATCAGCTGTGAAAAACATTTACGACGCTCTTTGTATTGAAGCACCAAAGACTCAGTCAGGTTTTAGCCTTCAAGTAAGAGAAACACATCAAAATCACTGCACGTCCTGTACAGTACTGACGCTGTTTTATCCAGTGGAGTAAAATGCAGTGAGATTAGTGACCTTCAGTAGCCGTGTGTTACAATCTCAGCCCAGGAGTTATGCTCTTACCTTAGCTAAAAATTAATAAATATATTTTGGTTTGTAAAAGTTTTATTTCTAGATATCTATATTTTAACAAATACTTTTAAATACAAAGTCAACAGATTAGTGTAGTCAATAAAAGATAAAGTGCTCAGTTATTAAATCATAGTATTCTGGAGAAAACAGCCTTGAGGAAACCTTGAAAGCCATGAAAAGCAAAAATTCCCAAGCAGATTTGCCTCTGTTTAAAACCTCTGGGAACTGGGTTCAAATGACTTTATATGAAAATAATTTTGGTGACCAAGCTCTTTTTGTTTCAGACACTAAAAGTGGTGATATTTGAATTCTGAAAAAACATCCCCAAATGGACTTTTCCTGTTTTCAGCCTATTTATAATTGTGCTTAGTTAGGACACTTCTGTTTTTGCAACTGCTGCTATAAACATATTCCTTAACTTTTAATTTTAGACATTGGTTTTATGTGTGACTTTTATCAGTTTCTTTCTTGGTAACTCTTTTTGGTCAGGGGAATAATGGACAGCAAGGCATTTTCTTAAACACATGGCTTTGAGTCCAAGAGTATCTGAAAGAAATACTTTTTGGGTGGTAGGGGGCACCCATTCATCCACATCACTTTCAAGGCACTCAGCAGTAGGGCAGTGGCTGAAAATCTCTGGTTGTGTCAAACCAGATACAACAAGACTTTTAGATTTCTGGCTAGGTGTTTTTACATTTTTTGGGAAGGCTGGAGTGGCTTGACGTTTGTCATTTTCAGGAGAAATTTTTGTTTTCTTATAGTTAACATTAAGATTTGAATATAAGGAAGGCAAAATTTTGAAAGTTCCACGTAAGCCATGAATTCTTCGGTGGAAGCCCGCAACTGGAGTTGACTGTGAACATGGAACAAAGTCTTGGCTTTCTGAAAAGTCAGATTCTGAGTCTGACTGAGAACTTGCTCTTGGACACCTTGACGTTGATATGCTCTGCAAGGGTAGTTTCTGTGAAGCCTGGCTGCAGTTTTCACCCACAGCACAGTTTTCAGAGTAAGATGCTTCCCACCGCAACAAAACATCCTGTGACATTTTGGTAATTTCTGTTTCAATGTCCTTATTTTTAGCAACATCATCAAAAAGATCAGCTGAAGCATTGTAGCTACCTTCATGATCAGCAGAGAAACTTTGTGTTAAGTTACTACTGAGAGGCCTGGGAGGTATTTCTTCTGCTGTATTTGTATTTCTTGGACTACTGCAAAGAGTCTCTAAAGGATATGTTAGTTTCCGGCATATTGTAAAATTGTCATCTTGGTTCTTTGACCATCTATAATACTGCTTATTTTCTAATTTGTGAAGATAGGAAACATCACTGTGTTTCTTAGAACACAAGCTTGCCAATTTCCCTTTTGAATCTGAACATGATTTTTCTCCACACCCATTACAACATTTGTTCCTAAGATGAGAACAGTCACCTGTTGAGGTACTAGGTCTGAGTGAAATCTCATTCCTTTGTTGTAGGATTTGCTTTTGGGTAACTGATGCTTCCATATCATTTGGAGATGTAAAGAGAGCTGACAGGCAAGTATCCAGAAACCACTCGGAGATACCACTTCCATCACTGCCTGTGGAGACAGGCTCTGCGGTCTTGTTGGGGTTTGAGTCTTTTTCAATTTGAGGACTTGGATTAGACTCACAGTTGGAAAAGAATGTCTCTTTCCTAGAGTTTTCTTTCATCATTGCTTGCGATGATCTTAAGCATAAAGGTGGTGCATTCAAGGCTCCAGTGTTTCTCCTGGGAGTCACAGATAACCTGCTGTCTGTGTGGAATTTATCAATACCTTTATCTGTAACCTGTTTTCTGTCCTTAGGATCTGTCTCAGTGATAGCAATCTCACTTTCAACAACTTCCAGAAACTTGTTCAGGCTTTCAGAGAATGGTAGGTCATCCCAAATCAAGGTCTGGGAAGCAGTTGGTGTTTCTTTAGATCTCAATGACGACAATGAAAATGCAGATCTCTCTTGAAGGATGGTGGTAGTATGTATGTCACGATGCTGGTAACATGGGATGTCATCCTGGGGACACTCACCTTTAATTGCTGCTTCACTGTAACATTCTGCATTGTCTTCTTCAAAGGGGTCTTGCATTTGTGGAGGGAATAAACTATTAGAGTCAGAGAGCCTAGTTTCACGAAAACTGGGGCAAACTGGACTCAGATGATCAGCTTGTAAACCAAGTTCTCCGCCCACCTTCCCCGTTGTATTATCCTTGTCCACACAAGAAACACGGCTCTGAGAACTCTGAAGGGGCTCATGCCAGCTCTTGGAACCGCTGGCTTTGGAAAAGGAGATGTACTCTCTGTTTTGGTTAGGAGTACCACTGGCCATGGTTTGTTCTGAGGCTGAAAAGTCATCATTAGCTGTTACTTGTGAATCAGTAGAAGTCAGTTCAAGAGATGGCTGCCAGAATCTGAGAAAATCATCTCTGCCATAGGACTCCAGAGAGCTGGGTGTTTCCCCAGAGCTACGTCTGCTGCTAAGATCACTGTCCGAGTGATCTAAAGTGAGCGAGTGGCTGCTGCACTCCTGAGAGTCGCAGTGCTGTTTCTTGAGATTGGAACTGTGCAAAAGCTGATTTAAGTAGTCAATGACAGTAAAGCCTGTCACATGTGGGCTGGGCAGAACCATCTGGGAAGCTACCAGCGTTCTGACTTCTCCTTCGTGCTGACAGCATGGCTGCAACAAGTTACCGGGGTCTGAATCGTGTCCACATACATCTCCAAAATTCTACGAAAGAAGTAAATGAATTTAAGTGAGAAGAAGATGGCTGTCTCTTGGCACAAGCGACAGGAATTTAAAGGCTAAATGAGAGTGATGCCGACTCCTTTAACTCCAAGGCCTGCACTGTTACTGCAAGAGCAGCACATACCAAAGACCATGGACTGGGGCACAGAGACGTTCCAGCAGCTACTAGGGACGCTGGGGTTCTGGGTAGTTATTAGTTATTTAACTCCTCTGTGCCTCACTTTCTGACTTACGAAATAAAGGCTGTTGATTAACAATAACAAAATTGGATAATACTTAGCAAACAGTATCTATTCCATAAATGCTGGTATACCATTATATTTGTAAAAAAAAGAAAGAGCAGAAAAAAGAAAACTAAACTATGTAATATTTTAACAAAGTATAGTTCGTTAGCTCTTGGTTTCTGTCTTTGGGTTTTCCTTAGTGCCCATTTGGTAGTAATATATTCTCTCTACTACATTCCATTTAGAGTGTAATCAAATTTCCATTTGCTCTTTTTAGTTTAGAATAGTTTCTTACTACTTCTTCAGAGTTAGTACATTTTAACTCTTTCTACTATTATGTATTTAAGTATATGTATTTAATTTAAAAACATTCTTCTTAATCTATTCTTTTTGAGACAGGGTCTTATTATATAGCCCTGGGTGTTCCAGAACTTGCCATGTAGACCAGGGTGGCCTTGAAATTAGAGATTCATCTGTGCTGGGATTAAAGGTGTGTACCACCATCCCTGGCCTTAATATATTTTTAATGTTTTTAAACAATACTTAGACATCTGTCTTTGAGGTTATTTCTCTCTTTTGATAGAAAACACAAAATTTTACTAAGCAATTTGTATAGAATTTGGAGTAAAAGAAAAGTAATCTTTCAGAACCAAAAATCTAATACTTTTTGCAATTCATAATAAATTTCCCCTTTTAAAGCTCTGAAAACATTCAATTGGGCTTCTTTGGCTTTTGTAATAGGGGGCTGTAACCTATAATATTTGAATAGATCCCATGTAAGCTATTTCTATAGTTTCATGTGTGCCTATCAACTCTAATATCTATATTATTCTAAAAACAACAAGGAGAGTTACAACCTTTTCATTTCAATGGGGATCAGAGGACATTCAAAAGGAAGTCGCTTTCAATTACCGTTACTCCAAAGACAAAGCTTTGCCCGACGAAACAATTCTCCACTGCTGTGGTCAAGAGGCTCTGCCTCCCACCTCTGTCCAGGGCTTCTGGGGTTCCACCAGAATCCTCAAGGTACCTTTGAGAGAAAGTGTTCACAGTGATGATCTTTGAAATTTTACTTTGCAGTACAATCAGGAGACACATTTTTTAATATTTATTTATTTATTTATTTATTTATTTATTTATTTATTTATTATGTATACAATATTCTGTTTGTATGTATGCCTGAAAGCCAGAAGAGGGCACCAGACCTCATTACAGATGGTTGTGAGCCACCATGTAGTTGCTGGGAATTGAACTCAGGACCTTTGGAAGAGCAGGCAATGCTCTTAACCTCTGAGCCATCTCTCCAGCCCCCTAGAGTTTTATAATATTTTGTTTGTTTGGTTTTTCAAGACAGGGTTTCTGTAGCTGTGGAGCCTGTCCTGGAACTCATTTTGTACACCAGGCTGGCCTTGAACTCACAGAGATCTGCCTGCCTCTGCCTCCCAAGTGCTGGGATTAAAGGCATGTGTGCTACCACTGCCTGGCCATAGTTTTATAATGCTTTAAATAGTTAAATTTTCCTTTTTCAGTTGATTACCTTTTAAGGAAACCGAGGGCCTGAGATAAAAGGCTTCTTTTTAGTAAATTCAAACACCTTTAATACATGTATTTTCCAATCCTACTGGCTTGCTAGAAGAGCAGCCAGGTAAAAGAATGCTTTAAAGACTCTCACCTTTTCAAACCAGTGGCAGTGAGTCCAAAAAAAGTGTCTAAGCAGCTCCCAAACACAGTAACAACACATAATCTGCTGGATTCTGCGACTTTTAAGGACAGTCTGTATCTGTAACTGGCATTTTCAGCTTTACCAGTAGAGCCACACTTGGAACAAGTAAACCTAGAAAAGTTGGGGAGACAGCAAAGAGTTGTCCAAGTTTAGGGTGACACTTTGCATACCAATAGTGGATTTAATTCTTAAACTATTTACAATCAACAACTTTTTTTTCTCTTTCCCGAGGCAGGGTCTTGTGTGACAAAACTGGCCCCAGACTGTTAAATAGATCCTTGGCCTCTCCCTCCAGGAAGACAGGACTAGAGTCGTGAACTACAGCTAGGCCGATGAACTTTATAGATTTTAATACCATCAAACTAAAAGACACATATACCAAACTGTGAAAAAACTGATGGGAAACAGTATTAACAAAATAATAACCTTGAAATATTTATACACCAAGAATTTACTTGTAATCCAGGCAGTGGTGGTAGACACCTTTGATCCCAGCACTTGGGAGGCAGAGGCAGGCATATCTCTGAGTTCGAGGCTGGCCTGGTCTACAAAGCAAGTTTCAGGACAGCCAGGGATACACCAAGAGACTTTGCCTTGAAGAATCAAATCAAATTAAATAAAATTTCTTTAAAGAAGTTACTTGTATTTTTCTTAATGTCCTGAAATGTATTAGTTTTTAAAGGATTTGTTTTTCAATATGTGTATGTGTCTGCACATGCATACAGGTACACAGGTGACCTCCGAGAATAGAGGTATTGGGTATCCTGGGGCTGGAGTCATCATCTCTCCAACCTCTAAAAGTCACTTTAATTCACGAGGATATGTTAAGATCATTAGATTATTATTAGATTATAAAAATTAGATATCAAAGGCACACAAGTTAACTTGTCAAGATAGTAAGATAAGGGCTAGAGAGATGGTTCGAAGGTTAAGAGCACTGGCTGCTCTTCCAGAGGTCCTGAGTTCAATTCCCAGCAACCACATGGTGGCTCACAACTGTCTAAGAGATCTGGTGCCCTCTTCTGGCATGCAGTCATACGTGCAGACAGAACATTGTATATATAATAAATAAATAAATTTAAAAAAGTATAGTAAGATAATATGTAATTGTAACCAAAGGGTACTTAAAAATGGACATCAAGTGTAAACTCTTGTTCTATACTGCTTGGCCTTGATTTAGTTACTAGATGCCTGGAATCCTGAGGACTGGGTCTGTAACTTCCAATGCCTAGGAAAGAGAAAATAAAATCAAACAAACACCAGGGCACAAATCTATCAAGCTAAAGTGTCAGTCTGCTTCTTTTTGCAGTGAGTACACTGTATTTCCCTCAGGAATCCTTGCTGTGTCTGTGCTTGGCAACTCCTCACCACTGAACTATTTATAGGTGCAGGTAGTATTTTCCTGCTCTAGTCTGCAATATCTTAACAGCTGTGATCTTCATTTTTCTTGTTTTTCAAAACAACCCTTTAAAACATAGTAATGGGAGATGTTAGGATCTTACTTTCCCATGCTGCTAATAATTTGGCTTACAGAGTATCAAAGCAGAAACAGAAACCAATGTTAGCGATTGTTGCCAGGAAGCTATTAGGTGTAGTCTATATTCCTTAGCTTTTGAAATGATTCAACACTATCATAGATTCAACACATCATAAATAATATTAGCACAGGCTAATTATTATTGCTTTTTCTGGGCAACACTGAAGATGAACCTGTAAGAATCCATTCATATAATCTCATTCAAATCTGCTAGAGTCTGTACTATAAGATGACCACAGAATAAAGAAAACTGACTCGCTAGACTATAAGTCCATTTTTATTAGTCCCAAGGTGTATAAAGTGAACTGTTTCAAATACACACAATAAATCTTTTAGAGTTTTAAAGTAATAATGCATTTATGTATAGTGAAAATTACTAGCAAATCATAACATAATTAATATGTATTAATATTTTGTATCTATGAAAGTTTCTAACACATATCACTTTATTCTGTATTTACCCTTTATACAAATGGAAAAACTGGTTTGGATTTTTGCAGAAGGTGACAGTGAATTCTGACTCAAATCTGAAATTTTGGCTTCCTATTCTGAAGTTCTTGATTTTCTTTATCATAACCATAAAAAATATGACTGATGACAAACAGGATAGCACTGATAGTTGACAACCCAGGCTTATTTGTTTTACTGCATGGATATACTATATTATATACATACTTTTATAAAATATGAATATATTGAAGAGATTTATATAGTTCTTAATCTTTGAAATAAATGTTAATATGATTAATATAAATTAGCACCTCTAAACTTGAACAGCATACCAATCACCCGAGGTTCCTGTTAAAATTAAAATACTGATTCTGCAAGCCTGGGACAAGACTCCCAATTCTGTATTTCTAGTAAGTGTCCATGTGAAGCTGATGGAAAAGCAAGGGCATACAAAATATATTCCAAACAGAGACTCCTGACTTAAATTCAGACAAGCTGAACTGCCTAGAAGACTCTTAGACCAACTGATCTACCTGGAAAGGATTCTCTGCAAATTGCTGAACTTACAGGCTGTGCAGTGAGCCCCATGTTTCCGGTTATCATGAGAAGTCATCCATGCTGGGGTGGGCCTTGGTGATGCAGTTGTCTTTGAGTAATTTCTGCTCCTGTACCCATAATGAGCTATGATTCTCATTTTCAGTTAGGGAAAGGAATTTATGAGTGTTAAGAAAGAGCCTTAGACTAAAGGAATTATTTATCGGTCCTATTAAGTTACTCAGGAGACAATTTGCGTGTTCGAGTTCTTGGGTATATATAGTTATCATATATAGCATAGATAGCCTATGTAAATACATCTTACTTATAGTTTTTGGCACACTATATTTCACATATATTTTATGCTGAGAGTGCATTACATACTTCGTAGTTAAGTACTTACATAAATAACTCAAATAACAATGTCCTTGAGTCCCCAGGAGTGCAGGGCCTGTGACTTGTTCAGGGGAACACAGTGGAGATGTTTGATCCCACAGCCACAGGGATCAGTCTTTTCTCAGCTACTACGCCTTTGAATTCATCTGTGTTAAATTTTGTGCAGCTCTACTTCTTTGAGATCTTCTGGTGGCCAGGGAACTTGAACTTGGTTCCATGCAGGGCCTCAATCACACATTCCTTATTCTTCAGCTTGGTATGGATATATGTAATGACCTGGGCAGTCACTGTACCCAGGGCTTCCGAAAGGCACCCCATGTACCTTTCTGAAGGCTAGACTGGGGAAAGCACTGAGATAAGAGACCTGACTATCCACCATAAAATTGTCTTCCAGGGTCCTTAAGGAAGCTCATATAAGCAACAGGCTGCACACACTCCCAAGGTTGCTGCTGTTTACAGCCAATAAATATTAGGTCCCTAGAAGGAACACTTTATTTTGGTGAGATAAGAGTCTTCCATTGAATCTATCTACTGCGGTTGTCACTGCTAAGGATCTGCAGTAAAAACAGGACCTGCAGAGGCTGTGGTAGGGGACTCGTCACAAACTTGGCTAAAGTAGTGGGGCGACGGAAAAGAAGAATTTCTGTTTTCTATGTTGGTTCATTTCCAGTAAGAAAAAAGGAGAGCAGAAGCAAAAACAGAAAAGGTCAAGCATCAGCACTGAGTTTTGTGGTATTGTTAGTGTAATATGAACAGGTACACTGTTACTTTCTAGTGGATTAAATTTCCACAGGAAAGAACCATGCGCTTTGGGGTTTTATGCATCTAGCTGGAGCTCTTTTCCTATGGAATTTTAAGAAGGAATTTAAATATAAACTGCACTGTTAGTTCAGAGGTAATGAGGCAAGGTAGGAGGTAGACCCTAGTCATATTGTTCAGCCTTGAATGTTTGTTTATGCCCTTAACTAGCAGGGTGTGTGATTTGGGGAAAGTCCTTCATTTTTTCTAAGCTTCCTAATTTGGGATCAACAGTAGTACCTATTTCATAAAAATCTCTTGTATTGAAGGGATATAATATCTACAAAGTTCCTAGCATCATGCTTAGCACACAATAAACATTCATAAATGGTATATATTGATAACACAAGTCTAAAGGACTAACAGTGGTATTATTGTTCAACTAAAATCTTTGTGAAAGATTATTCTCCAGATATATTCTTGGGTCTGCTGAGTATGGTAATATAGGCCTGTGATCCTAGTACTTGGGAAGCAGAGGCCAGAGGATCACAAGTTTAAGGTCAGCTGGGCTATATAGTGATACTCTATCTTACTTGGAAAAGATCACAAAGTTTTAAAAAAAATTTTATATATTATACAAATGTTCTAAGTATGTTATCTATAGCAACTTACCTGATCCACATAAAAATTCTAATGGTTTTTCTCTAGTTTTAGCCCCTAACTATTGAAGTGATTTGTGCAAGATCATACAGTTATACCTTTGAGAGTTGGGGAATGATACCATAGCTAATGCTTATAATCTCCCTATTAGGAATGCTTAGACAGAAGGACTGCTACAAGGTAGTGGTTACAATGTGATAAACACTGAGTTCCAGGCCAGCCTATTAAAGTCAAGCATTCTGGTTCCACAGAATAGTGCTGTTAACTATTGTGATATACTGCAAGAGGAAAAGAACACTTGGAAAAGCTCTTCAGTAAAAAGGATTCCATTTTAGAAATCCTCATATGTATACACGCACACACACACACACACACACAATCATGTATTGTACTAGACTTCTGTGCATTATCTCTGTAGTTATTCTACTTTACAGATAAGTAATTAGGACCACAGAATCTACATCTCCTGCCCATGGCACACTCTCAGTAGATGTTAGCATCCTTCTACAATTCTGTGCAGCACGAACTCTAAATACTCCATAATAGTTTTAAGAAAGGGTCCTGATTCTTCCTCATATCCCATTCAATTCTAACTTGACCTGAGACTAGTTAACATTATTAGCGCACTACTGTTATCTCCATACCACTAGGCGTTACTAACATCTTTGTCTTATGTCTAGACACAAAGCTGTACAAGAACTGCAAACCCAACTTTTCACTTCTGTTCGACAATGCCAGGTGGCAGGTACAGCTGGGTTCTCACTACATAAAATCACGGTAATCAGATGTGGCCAAACAGCACTGCTGCTGTCATACAAAAGACTACGAGAACCTGAGCACATCCGACCCGAAATTCTGAACTTCAGAGTACTTGCAAAAGTTTTTGAGCACTGACATGACTCAAAACGCTGCAGACTTGCAGTCTGGGCTGTAGAGATCCACTCGCTAACAAGCAAACACACATCCACCTTGGAGCACTTCCTTTTCAGGTTTAGGTCAGGGATACGCGCAACTAAGTTTATGCAAATAGTCTTAAACCTTCGAAGTTGTGAAATCTGAAACACATCTGCGCCCAAGCATTTTATAAATAAATAAGCATGGCACTAGCTACTAAGTTTATTTACTTGTATCTATTTAAAAAATAACCTGAGGTGAGGACCATTAAAAAACAAACAAATAGGGGCTGGAGAGATGGCTCAGAGGTTAAGAGCATTGCCTGGTCTTCCAAAGGTCCTGAGTTCAATTCCCAGCAACCACATGGTGGCTCACAACCATCTGTAATGGGGTCTGGTGCCCTCTTCTGGCCTGGAGGCATACACACAGACAGAATATTGTATACAAAATAAATAAAGAAATAAATATTTAAAAAAAAGAAAAAAAAAGGAAAAAAATCAAACAAATAAATACTCTTATTAAACTTCCCCTAGAAACTAGATTAGTACTCAGTTCTATTCTAAGATAGCACAAGAACCAACCCTGAGAATCCCTGAGAGAATCTAATGCTCTGTACGGTGAACTCTGTGCATTCACCCTTAAGTCACACAAGGTGTCGACTTGTATTTCCCCCTTCACACCGTCTTTAATTTTACCTCTGGGAGTCAAGGACTATCCGAGAGAAGCACCTCTGACATGATGGATATATAAAACTCGAGTTCTGGAGGGCAAGCACTGAGGCAAAAAGGAATCTCCGTCTTCTATTCATGTGTCTGCTGTCCTAGAAAACAAGCATGGGGCTTAATGCAAATGTCAAATCACATGTAAATTATTCTTCTTATGAAAACCAATCAGTTGCCGGGCGGTGGTGGCACACGCCTTTAATCCCAGCACTCGGGAGGCAGAGGCAGGTGAATCCCTTTGAGTCTGAGGCCAGCCTGGTCTACAAGAGCTAGTTCCAAGACAGCTAGGACTGTTACACAGAGAAGCCCTGTCTCAAACACCACCCCTCCCCCCAAAAAAGAAGAAGAAAAAGAGAAAACCAATCAGTCAATATTATCTTTTGTTTCGTTATCAAAGTGAAGGCAGTTAAGTGTCAGTGTACTTTTTCTTTGTTTTCAGAACCTGTTTCCTTCATGATAAATGTCTCCTATCTTATATCTCTACTACTTTGCATGGGTTATGGTGAATGCATGCTTGATGAAGTATCAGGACTGAGTAAGCATTAAAGTTAGGAAAACATTATAGACCTGAGAACAACTTCCTATCTGGCTCATCTTCACACACACACACACACACACACACACACACACACACACACACACACTCCTTTCTATTTTGTTGAGAAGGATGACAGTACAGTATCACATTTCTTTCAGCTTCATCAGTCAGCAAACCATGTTCCAACTTCTTAACCTCAATATATTTACTTACTGAAATATATTATATACTTGTTAAATGCCAATTGTTGCTATATGTAGTAAGGGGCAGCCAGACATAGTCCTTTCCTACTTACTGGATTTATATTCTAGTGTAAGAGATGACAGAAAATGAATGACAAGCTATATAAGTGAGATGTACATAATACCTTGAGAAAATTTAAAAAGAGACTGATCAGGTCTTTGCTTGGGGGTGGGGTGGGATAAGGAGACAGAATTAGGATAATGTAATTTTTGTTTAGAAAAAAGTATTTTCTGTTAGAGTGTTGGTATTAAAAATTCATTAAAATTCTTTATACATCTAAAATATTTTCTAAATGTATAATTTTGGGGGCGAATATTTATTTCATTTTTTTTCTTAATGTATGTGTTTGTCTCTCTATGTATTTATGCACCACCTCCTGGAGCTGATGCTACAGGTGGTTTTGAGTGGCTGGATGTGGGGGCTGAAAACTGAGCCCAGGTTCTCTACAAGAGCAGCTAGGTCTCTTAACAGCTAAGCCATCTCTCCCCTAAAGGTATAGCTCTTATAATAAGAAAAACCATAATAAAAATACTAGGTAGGAAAGAGCAATAAGAAACAAGGAAACATCAGCTTCTCCTAATCTCATACATCTAAGAGCAGAAATAAGAAGACTGAGAGAGACAGGAGAAAGTCTAAGTGGCGTGGCATTCTGAGGAGAACTAATTGTCCCCTCCTTTGCTTTCCAGAGACTGCCTAGGTCAGTGACCAAGAGGGAAGGCACGGGGTAGTGTAGTCTTAAAGCTATTTGGGGGAACTACACCACAACCAAGGTTACTTTTTAATTTAGCATGAAAAAGAATTAGGAGACTAAGCCGGGCGGTGGTGGCGCACGCCTTTAATCCCAGCACTCGGGAGGCAGAGGCAGGCGGATCTCTGTGAGTTCGAGACCAGCCTGATCTACAAGAGCTAGTTCCGGGACAGGCTCTAAAGCTGCAGAGAAACCCTGTCTTGAAAAAAAAATTGTGAGACTAAGCTGGGAGTGGTGGTACACGCCTTTAAGCTCAGCAGTAAAGGAGGGGGGGCGTATCTCTGTGAGTTCAAGGCCACCCTGGTCTATGAGCTAGTTCCAGGACTACTAGGGATATACAGAACCAGTCTTGGAAAACCCAAAACCTAAACCAAAAAACTGGAGAGAGAGAAGGAGAATTGTAACATGGAAGGGGAAGCTCTCTCTCGGTGTCTCAGCCTGTGTTAAGATAAACGGTAAACAGAAAGGTACTTAATGAAGGGTCGTATGGTGAACGAATTAATGTGCAGAACATCCTCTTCACTCTACAGACAGTTCTGTCAATGGCAATGAGGCAGGACAGAAAGGGGAAATGTGGGGCCATAGAAGGGAAAGAAGCCCCTCTAGGCTGTCTTTCTCACTGAGTCCCGAAAAATTGCTTATGTAAGTATATGTTCCGAAGACTTCAAATATGGGTGTTAAAAACAGCAAATGAACTTACTTCTAGCTATGGGTTTTGGGTTTTTAACACAATCACACTTTTCTTTAATCTCTAAATCGAAGCAGTTCACCTCAGCAGATCATCTCAGAATTGTAACGACAAAGGCCTTGCATGTCTGGAGGAATGTGAATCAGCCAGTGGGCCACACAGAAAGAGACACTGTAGAATCTTGTGAAGCCCCAACCACGTCTTGGGATTGCAGTTCTGACCTCTTCCTAAATGACTTGTCTGAATACTCACCAACTTTGCTCAGCTTCAGGCTCTCTTCTGAGACATAGCCAAGGATCAGGTTTAGTGGACGGAGACCCCTAAGGAGGAAGGGACTCCTCTGTCTGCTGGTGGATGTGCTGCTAACAGCACTGGGTGTAAATGCATTGACTACAAGTGTACCCCACTTTCGTGATAGCCAAGGAGCTCTCCGACTTTACTTCTATTTTCATTTCGAATTCTGTGGTCTACGGTCAGCTACACTGTCCAGTTTCCACACTTGAGCAGATGTCAAAATCACATTTGAGAAAACAGACTGCTGGACCCCAATTTCCAGTTCATTTTTCTCATTACTAACTTGTCAGAAGGCAAGCCCATGAAAAACCTTATTCACATAAAAACATTCACTTCAAGGAGTACCTGGAAGAGGCAGAAAGATCCTAAGCGTACAACTTCAAGGAAACCACATTTTCCAGACACACCAGAGTCGGCAGACACAAGAGCTCAGAGATTGTGACAGCCCACACAAGACCCGCACAGGTTCAACACAGACGAAAATCCCAGCATGGGAAAGGAGAAGTGAACAGAAGTTCTTACCCCCAGTCAAGAAACTATTTTCACCCGACAGTTGCTGGACGGGGAGATCACGTTTCTTCAGGGGAGCGACAGTGCGTACAGAAAGCATACTCCACGGTAAGGCCAGCACTCAGAAGGAGACGGCCTGTAATGGGAGGCACTTAAAAATGTATTTGAAGAATGAATAAAAGATTATGGAGTGCTGGATGATCAAGAGTTCAAAGCCAGCCTTTGGTATGAAATGCTGTTACCCCAACTCAAATCAAAACACAAAACAAAACAAAACAAAACTTTTGCAAACTAAGAAATAACAAATGAATAAGAACAAGCCTGGGGTGTGCATGGGAATAAGCAAATGTTTGGAGGGTTGGGGATAATCCAGTGACATGGCATGAATGGACTGTGGTATCCTGGGTTTGCTCTCCCACACTGAGAGGTGTTATGTGTCGGTATGGTAAGGTCTAGAGCTGAAGTTGGCGAGGTAGGCAGGGCCAAAGGGCTTTGGACGTGAAACATCGGAGGAAACAGGAGCATTTCAAATAATTTAAATGGGGAATATCTTGGTTAAAATTTTCACCTGTTTTCCCGGTCATACGGGGAATGGATAAGCAGGGGAAACGGCTGGAAGCCGACTGTCACTGCTGCGCAACAGGGGACAGCTTCGGTTATGTTAAGGGCAGTTCTGGGGGCGAGCAGGACGTGGATTTCGGACTGGATAGGAGAGATCAAGGATCTGTCAGTGTCTGGATGGCGCGCACTACTGAGCTATTCGAGGGGAAAACAAAGCAATCACCAAAAAACCTGCGCCGGCACCTAGCACTGCTCTGCACGGCAGCCAGCAGACATAGTTAAGACCTCTCCCTGGAGAAAGTCGAGCCTTTTCCTCTCTGGGCTTCTGGGGCTCGCTCTACCGCAACAGTAAATGTTGCTAAACTTTCGCCAAGGAACACGAAAATGATTGACTTTCCCCTCTAAGCCCGGTTCCGCCCTTTACGGGGACGGGTCCTGAAAAAATTCGGCCCAGAGTCCCTCAGGGACCGCTCTCTCCAGCTTCTCACCTGAGGCAAAGGAACCGGACGAGCCCGGGCTACCGTGAAGCGACGCCGGCCGCTCAGCCTCAGCCGCGTACCGCCCGCCCGCACTCGAATCTCCCGCGGTCCCTTCCGCCGGAAGTACCGCCTTGCCGGAGCTCCCCGAGAGCCAATGAGAACAGGGCTCCGCGGGGGCGGGCCGCTTCGCCCGGCGAGCGCCCCTTCTGGCCCGGCTGCGGGTGGAGACTTCTCTGGACGGACGTTCTCCCCGGGCTGGTGGAGCTGGGGTTCCTCCGGCGAAGGGCGGGGGAAGCCGGGAGGGCGCGAGGCGTGGGAAGGGGCTCCGGCGCCCCTCCGGCGGACGTGGTGCCGCCGCGGGGTGGGCAGCAGGGGGCGCTGTCGGCGAGGAAGCCGCCATCGTGGTTGGCCGGGCGGGGCCTGCAGGGGTTGCTCCGGCTCGGGGGAGACGGGGGAGAAGGCGTCGTCTGCACTGACGACCCGGCGGGCTCGGAAAGGATGGGTTGTGCGGGCGACGCGGAGGGTGGGGTAGCCCGAGGACTGAGTCCCCCTACGGGGCGGGCGCTATGGAGCCGAAGAGCCGGAAAAACTTGCAGGAGGGCAGAGCGATCTGCGAACTTTCTTCCATTTCCTGCTGCCTGAAAGACCTAGGTTCGATCGAGGACTTGTTTCCCGATCGAAGCAGAAATGACAGTCGTACAAGGTTGCTGTGCTGGTTGAGCGAGAGGTCACGTGTGTGTTATGCCTGGTGAAGATTGTCAATACATAGTCTCTCTCTCTCTCTCTCTCTCTCTCTCTCTCTCTCTCTCTCTCTCTCTCTCTCCTCTCTCTCTCTCTCTCTCTCTCTCTCTCTCTCTCTCTTCTCGTAGGATTTGCGGGGACAGTGGGATGGTGACTATAAAGGCAGAAATATGGCGTGACCTAGAGTATCGATAGGGTTCGGGGGAGCCATAGATGAGGACGGGGCAAAGCCCTGCGGGATAAAGGCCGACGTAGACGGTGACCGCAGTGGAGGTGGGCGGGGAGGAGAGGGAAGGCGAGTGACCAGGGTGGCGGCGGCGATGCCGGTGGGGTCAGGAGCTGCCTGGCTTTGGGTGTCCCGGAGGGAGGAGCTAGTCTGCTGCGGGCGGAGCTCCGAGCTGGGCCCGGCTTAGGCTGGGAGCTCCGGCCGGTGGCCCTCTTTCTCTAGCTGCCCAGCCTGAGGCTGCCAGCCTGAGCCATGGGCTGCCGGGCTCTCCTGCTCCTGCCTTTCCTATCGCTTGGGGCCGCCACAACGATCCGGTCTGGGCTAAAGACCCTCGGCAGCCTGCACTTGCCAACCAACCCCACATCCGACCCTGCCGTAGCCAATAACTACTCAGTTCTTTACTTCCAACAGAAGGTAAGCGGAGGCTGGGAAGTAGGGGTTCCAAGTCCCAGGTACCAACCGCCCGTACCTTGCTTGGCTAGTAAAGCTGGTTGGAGCACCACCGCCCACTTCCAAATACAGACTCTAATGCTTAGGACTTACTTTGGTTTTAGTTCACAGTTTCTGGAGGGTAGCCTTAAGCCCTAATTTAAAATGTATCAATAAAAATGTTCCCATGTTCCTCAACAAAGACCAAGAGAATTTTTTTCCTCCAGTTCTGGAGGTCTGGGTTACATTAAAACAAACAAACAAACAAACAAAAAAACAAAAACACTTCAGAACCAGCTCTCAGAGGATGCCTTAATCTAAACTATTTATTTTTCCTTGACCAAAACCAAATTATGGAGACTCACCTTGACTCCAGGCCTCTGCGCCCCAATTCTAGTGTGTGGAGACTAACCTTGATCACTAGTTCTCTGAACACGAATTCTAATGCACCTACTATATATTACCAGCACTGTTTTTTTTTTTTTCTTTTTTCACTAAATTGCCTTCTCAGCTGAAATGTTACCTCTGGAGGTTGAAGGTCTGGACCCAGATCTGAGGGGCGTGCAAGGATCGGGTCTCTGCTCTTTAGCTTCAGTCTACTGGTTCAAGCCAGGCTTCTCCAGGGCTTTGGTACTTGGCCCACCAGTCTCAGTAGAAAAGTACCTGTGTCCTCTGAAATGACAAGAAACCCTAGATATATTTCCAGGAGTCGCTGTACGCTTGAATGTGCAAGGCACTGGGTTTAGAAAAAGAATCCCAGAGTCTGACCGTGGCTTTAGAACTCTCAGCAAGCTCCGGCCTAACTTTGGGATCTGGACAGGTTACAGTTAGTTTCTGAGCCGCATTTCTGGACTCAATGAAGGCCCTAGTGAAGATGAAATGAAGGTGGATAACACGCCCCTAGCACAGGAGCTGTCTGAAGTTGGCAGGTATCCATGCATGATGAGAGACGGGACTCCTATCCTCAGGATAGGAGTCTGGGGAAGAGGAACGGCATGGGGTTGTAGAACAATTTAATTTTGAAGTTAAAAAAAAAACATAGAAATTTGGGTTTATGAAAAAGAGAAACTTGTAGTTTTAGCAGAGGTTGCAGAGTCTTTCTGAGGCAGCTACTTTAATCTCCTGCAGAATAGTTCTCATTTGCATGTCGAGAAGGTGGAGTCAAGAGCATGGCTTTTTATACTTTCCCTGGGAAAGCCTTTCTGTGGAGCAGGCTGCTGTGGAGGCTGCTGGGTCTCGCTGAAATGAAGGGAACTCCTCTTTCCCTGCCCCCCACCCTTGAGGTGTTCTGCTTCTGCTTTCTTTATACTGGGATTTAAAAATGTTCATTATTGTAAAAAACAAAATTGTACTCAAGGCCTTTCACCCTTGAACTGTCCCTAATCTTTGTCCTGTAACTTTCTGAGTGTTTTGTTACACATATGTAACTCTTTATAGCATCCAGTTCTTAGCAGAAAAGTTGGGGGTGGGGTATAGAACATGTGGTCTCTAAACTCTCTCTGGGAGTAATGCATAGGGGAACGGAAGGGTAGAGGGATAGAGTGATGCTAATTTGTTTTCCTTTGTTCTCTCTCTCTCTCTCTCTCTCTCTCTCTCTCTTTCTCTCTCTCTCGTGTGTGTGTGTGTGTGTGTGTGTGTGTGTGTGTGTGTGTTACACTAGTGAGCACACATATGAATCGAGGAGGAGGTCAGGTCTGCCTTATTCCCCTGAGACAGGTTCTCTTATTGAACCTGGAAGTTTAGCAGGCTATTAGTCCCAGTGATCCCACTGTTCACCCATTGGGGTGGCAGGCAACTGTGGGGCCATGGCTGGCTTTTTATGTGGGTGCTTTGATCTGAACTTAGGTCCCTATGCTCTCACACCAAATGCTCTTACTGAGCCGTCCCCCCATCCCTTCTACTATTTAATATAATTTAAGACCTTTAAAAGCTATTTTCAGCAGTTGGCAAGTATGTTTGACTTTACTCAGTACAACTTCATACTCTAGGCTTGAACAGAGTTTGTACTGTCAGACACTTTTACTGCCGTTTCTGCTCTATGTGGTGCTGGGAATTAGACCCAGGGCTTCGTGCATGTCAGGCCTGAGTTCAATTTTGTTTTTTACAATAATGACATGTAGCAACTGAGTTACATCTCCACCCCATTTATACTTTTTTGTATGTGTAATTGTGTTAGATGTACATGTTCGTGTGGGTGTGGTGTGTGCATGTGTGTACACCTGTACATATGTGTGGAAGCTTGCAGGGGTTTTCTTCCTCGATTGCTCCCCATCTAACTTTGTGAGGCAGGATTTCTCACTGAATTCAGGCTAGCTGGCCCATGAGCTTGAGAGATTTCCCTGTTTCTGCCTTCTCAGTTCTAGGATTATAGGCAAAAGCCATGTTTTTCAGAACGTATTTTAGAGAATGTGAGTCTGGGGGAGATTCAGAACTCAGGCTCTTTACTGATAGCCATCTGTCTAGCCCCACTTAAACATACTTATACAAATCTTTTTTTAAAGATTTCTATATTGTGTATAGTGTTCTGCCTGCATGTACACCTGCACACCAGGAGAGGGCACCAGATTTCTCTATAAATGGTTTTAAGCCACCTTGTGGTTGCTGGGAATTGAACTCAGAACCTCTGAACCATCTCTCCAGTCATTTATACATTCTTAATAAAAGTGTATTCTTAAAAGTAGAAAAAGGCTTCAAGACAGCATGTCATTCTAGGTGTAGGTGGCAAAAGATGTCTTAGCAAGCAAGGCAGATGTGTAAATAGGAGTAGAATCAAGGGTCATCTTGACCCCCAGCACAAGGAACAGCTTCTTTCTGCCAGATTTCTTAATTCTGCCTGTGCCCAGAAGGACGTTCTCTGCTTTTATCTCCTCAAATTTCTTATCTCTTATTTCTGCTCCATCTGGTTGCTCAGTCACTGGGCTGGTTATACCTTTGAGACTGGCCTGACTCAGGACTGTTGTGATCATGTCTCTTCTGGAGCCTACTGGTCCTCTGTACAGCTGTACTCCCCTTAAGTGTCGGTCAGCATTTCTGTAAGTTTGTCTCTTGTCCCAGAGTGGGCCTCATAACCACTGGCTCCTGCAGGCCCTCCCTAAGTTTTGGGGTGAGCACATCAGTGGGCTGGGGTATTTTGACATAAGTACATCATTTCAGTTCTGCTTTCTGTTCCTGTTTGCAGTTCCCCTTCTCAACTTCTGCCCCAGAGGCCTATGTCCACTAAAATGCAGCTGTCAGGAGCAGCTTGGGAGAGGATATGGATAATTATCTTTTCCCTCTTCTTTCCTCTCAGTTTTGGCCTCTGTTGCTGACCTTGCCTTAGGCCTGGAGCACAGCTGGTGTTGTTGAGTTGTTAACTGTTGCTGTGTTTGACGATGGAGTTGTTTTTGGATGGAGTGTTGACGCTCATGGAGCTGGCCCCTTAGAGATGATGCGCTTGATCTACACGGTCGAGGGCAGGGAGCTGGGTGGAAGTTAAACATGGTAATAATTAACAGCACAAGCTCTAGAGACAAACAGAATTTTTTTGGAATGAATTCTGGTTTTGCCCTGAGTAAATTGATGAGCTGCTTGGACGTAGCCCTGTTATATAGTGAGCAACTGATAATAATTGCACTGCACACCTCTCACGGGTTTGTTAGGAATGTGCTGATGTGTGCACACTCTAGCATGCAAAGTGCTTTTCTGGCAGTGTGAACCACTGGTCAGTCAGTAAAGCTAAGCAATAATTATTTTTATCTTTCTGTTGCTTAGTGTTTTAATTTACTTCTTTCTACTTAGAATAATATATTTAAGAATTCCTTATAGCTAAAATTGTTATTCTGGGAAATGTGAAAATCTCTTTGAACCTTTTCTATTGCATTTTATTTGAAACTTGTTTTATAAGCTTACAGGATTGTAGCAAAGGGATTAATGCTTTTCTTTCTTGAAATGATTTTTCTTTCAGGTAGATATGTAAAAAGAATACCAAACTATTTCTGTTTTTTTTTTCTCTATACTATTTTGAGTTTTGGCAAAATGTGAAGGGAAAATTTAGACATTGTTAGAATGACGTTTTATTACTAAGACTACTAAAATGGTAATTCTTTCTAGTAGCTGAGTGCCTACTTTTTTATCAGCTAATATTAAAATGTGAATGAATGAAATAAATGTAGTTTATGCCCTGGCAATGCTGAAGCATGCATGGGCAGCCTGTATATGGCGGTTCTGTTGAACTTGTCCATATTGGGTTTCATGGTCTAAGTTGTTGAGGACGACTGACCAGGTCTCTTCCTCAAAAGGGCACCAGACCTCATTACAGATGGTTGTGAGCCACCATGTGGTTGCTGGGGATTGAACTCAGGATCTTTAGAAGAGCAGGCAGTGCTCTTGACCGCTGAGCCATCTTTCCAGCCTATGTTAAAATGTTGCTAAATACAAATAAACTTTAGGGTTTTCTCTGTGGGCACATTTTGTGCTCTATGGGCTTTAGACACAGAACACTTCAGCCCTTCTACTAACTTGTGTCCTGGTTTTCACCAGTTTCTTAACTTTCTCAAGTATCCTTTACTAACCTTTGGAATAAGGTTGGCTGTGCTCATCTCTAACGCACCTTGACTTCTGCCCACTGAGTGCCTCTAGTCTGCAGTGCTCTGCATGAGGACAGCAGGGTGGCACAGGTTCTGTGTTTAGCTGTAATGTTCATTGCTCTCGATGAGTTGCTCCTACGCAGTATTGTCATCCTGACTTTGTTTTTTTAAAATATTTATTTATTTATTATGTATTCAATATTCTGTCTGTGTGTATGCCTGCAGGTCAGAAGAGAGCACCAGACCTCATTACAGATGGTTGTGAGCCACTATGTGGTTGCTGGGAATTGAACTCAGGACCTTTGGAAGAGCAGACAATGCTCTTAACCGCTGAGCCATCTCTCTAGCCCCTGTCATTCTGACTTTGAAGGAGATATAAATACAACTACAAAGTACATTTCAATCCAACATTTGCCATTTCTACTACAGCATATTTGTGACTTCCGTTTGCTTGGTTGTAGGCCAATTGGAGAAGAAAGAGCATCAGTAAGGAAAAGACCTTAAGCTATGTCTTATTTATACTTGCTTCTAATGCCTTGCATAGTGCCACTACATGGTAGATATATGTTTGCCCCCACCCTCTTTTGAGATGGATTCCTGCTGCCAATATATACTGACTTAGATTTTGAGATCCTCTTCCCTCAGTCTCCCTGTTGAGACCACAGGCAGATACTTGATTTACATGGTACAGATCATTAAGAAACTTTGAATTGAAAAAATTGACCACAAGTTAAAGTGAAGAAGCAGAAGAGTAAAATGAAATGGAGAGCATGTGTCTAGAATATTGGTATTGTAGAAATCTGCTGGTACTTACTGAGGGCTTTATGTATTTTAGGTAATATGGTGACTGTTTAGTGAACATTCACTTATTTAATCCTGATAGCCATACTGTGAGTAGATGCTACAACTATCCTACTTGATAGGGAAGAGTACTCTGTTGTGTGTTGTTTTTGCTCTTTACTCTTTTGGCTTTTTTTTTGGGGGGGGGGTCTACCACCCAACTCCCAATAAATAACACATGGCAACTTATTCTTATTAATGCCCGGCCTTAGCTTGGCTTGTTTCTTTCCAGCTTTTCTAACTTAAATTATCCCAACTACCTTTTGTCTCTGGGCTTTTTCCTGGCTGAGAGGCTGGATGCTGGCCCCTGATGTCCTCCTCCCCTTGTTCTCTCATTGCTTGTCCTCTTCCTCGTCTCTCCTTCTGTTTATCCTCTCTGCCAGCCCCACCCATCCTTGCTTCTGCCTTGTTATTGGCCGTTCTGCTCTTTATTAGACTATCAGGTGTTTTAGACTGGCAAAGAATCACAGCTTCACAGAGTTAAACAAATGCAGCATAAACAAAAGTCACACACCTTAAAATAATATTCCCCAACAGTACTCCTTCAGAAAGGTTAAGTCACAGGACTGAGTGTGGGGTCACTGCAAACCCCAGGGCTAGCCGAATCATCATCCGCATGAGGCATAAAAGAAATCCGGTTCCACACTACTTAGTTGGTGTTGGTTTAGAGCCTGACACTCGGCAGTTTATTTTAGTCATTTAAATTAAGCACAACAGAATTTTGGAAAAAAGTTTCAGATGATAATTAACTTAACCCCATGTATACAACAAAGTTTAAGACATGTTTACATTGAAACTCTTTGCAAAGTACATATGGCCTCTTCTATAAAGATGGGTACTGTTGCCAGGCAGTGGTGGTACATGCCTTTGATCCCTGCGCTCGGGAGGTACAGGCCAGCAGATCTGTGTGGGTTTGAGGCCAGCCTGGTTTACAGAGTTTGAGGACAGACTCCAAAGCTACACAGAGAAACCCTGTCTCAGAAAGAAAAGATGGGTAATGTTAACTCAGAAACGATGGTCAAGATAAAGGGTATAGGGAGAACGACTGAAATAAACCTAATAGTCTGTGGGCGAGTCAGGCTTGGCCTGGCCTCACAGACAGAACAGAAGTCACCTAGGCTGTTGTAAAGTACAAGTTACATTTCCCATGCTGATGGGTTTTATTGACTGAGAGCAATGCCTCTAATGATAAAGGTCTAGGGAGGAAGAGTCTGGGGCAGCCAGGTGTGGTCTGGCCATACAAATGGCACAGGTCACCAGCCTGTTAATTATATCCATTCCCAGCTTTGTGGGCAGAAAACAGACAGCCCATATGTTTGAACTCTCCTCCTTCTCTGGCACCACAAGGACCTTGTGCCCTCTACAATCGAGTTATACCATATATTTGTAACATTTTGTTTTTCAGGAAAAACTCCGAGTCACTCTCTTATTTTGTAATGCCTGTCAGAATGAGCTAGGTTGTGCTGCTATAATAAAACCCCAAAATTTCAGTGACCTCACGTAAGATAAACATCCGTCCTACTGTATTTCCATTGTAACAAGCAAGGGGCTGACCGAGTCTTCCTTTGAACATATGTTTTCATGATGACTAGAAAAGTGTAAAAAGGGGCCATGGAAAGTCAAGACATGCTCCACAGCGAACATAACAGATCATTTCTTTTCACAGTTCTTGGCTTGGGCTGGTTAATCGATGGTACTAAGCCACAGGGTAGAGAGACAAGAAGTTTTGTAGTGCCTCATGACTGCTCTACTCAGTTATTCACCCACCCACCAGCCCACATGCTGAACATGGACCAGTGTCTTTCATAGTCAGGGTAGGAAGGGGACAGACTGCATGGGAACCTTGACTATTGTAAAGAATTGAGTCTTTACTAAGGATTGGATGAGAAGCCTTTTGAGCATCAATAGTAGCAGAGTGACATGTTTTAACAGATGTGATCTGGCAATTGTGTTAATGGACTATGGAGGTGAACTGGGTGGAGCAGAAAGAGTAGGCTACTGAAAAAGGATTCAGATGTCAGTGTTGGATTAAATGAGTAGACTAGTAGCCGAAGTGTGAGAAGGGCTCAAGGTCAGGAATTTCTTTGAAGATACAGTAGAGAGGTACAGTTGACGTATAGATGTGGGGTGACAGGTAGAGGTTGATGGTTTCATGGTTTCTTGACCCGAAAGGATTGGAAGATGAAGATGGGGAAAGCTTCGGGAGGAGTAAGTTTGGGGATGGGAGGAAATAAAGAACTTGTTCCTAGACTTGCGACAGGTGGAGCAGGAAGCATCTGAGCCTCTAGTATGCAGATAAGCAGTAATGTCCCGGGTGGAAAAGAACAACCGAGGAGGCAGTGATGATGTTTTCTCATAGATGCTCATGCTAGCTGGGCATGGTGAAGAGCGCTTGCATTTCCTGCCACTCAGGAGTCGGGTGGGAGGAGCACTTGGTGACCTGGCCAGCCTACATCACTCAGTGCGACAGGGCCATAGAGCATGCCAAGGGCATGACTGCAGCCACTGGCCATGGTATTTCAGCTATGTGAGCAGGGGGGGGTCAGGATGAGTGGCGTAAAGGACAGTCGTGAGGTTGAAGGGTTTAGGGACTCATGGTAGAAATAGTAAACGTCAATGAAAGAGGAAAGATGAATGGTGGACATTTCAGAGTGCTGTGAGATTGGAGTTATTGGGAATGACAAGATCTAGGATATGAAGAAGTGACCAAGCAGAAAAAAATTATTGGAAGATGAAAGAAAATGCAGCAAGATAAATGAAAAAAAAATCAAGGTATTCCATGGAATGGCAGTAATGAAGTACTCATGTTGTGGAAGAGGGGAAAAGAGCGGGTCACTGGTGATTGTACAGGAGGGCTGGCAAGGTTGGCTAGCTCCATGACATGTTAGCGCGGGAGCTGCGGAAGAAGAAGGAAGACTTAGAAACAAAGAGCAAGGCCACCCCAGCTCAGGGAGTAGTAATGGGATGATATTGAGAGCCACACCATCACTTGACAGGTCCCAGTGCTCTCGCAAGTATGTCTGTAGCTGCAGAGTGAAGGGTGGTTTTAGCAGTGGTGGAAAATCAGCAGTAGGTAAAATCTCATTCTGTACTTTCTACCTCTCAATATTTTTCAAATTACAATGAACCTGAATCATGTAATGATCAGTTTAAAAGGGTATAATAAAAATCTGCTTTGTTTTGACTGACAGGTAGTACGTAACAGCATTGGAGCCTGGGCCTGGGCACTCTGAGGCCGTCAGTACCATGGCCCTGACCCGGGTGGATGTAGTCTCGTTCATTTCTCCTTTACTGTGCCCCCACGGCTGCTTCATACCTGTTCTCTTTTACTTCCTTGTCTTCTGTTTACAACCAGGACAAGGATTAATAAAAGGAGAAAAATAATGTGCCCTTTCCTACCTCATTTCTGTATGATTACAAGAGGGATAGAGGGGAAGAACCAGTAAGAAAGATTGCCAAGAGGAATTTGGGTATGTCTGAAAGGGAGTGAAAGCCACAGAAATCTGACCAGAGCTTGCATTTGCTCCCACCCTTTGACCTCTCCCATCTGTCTGCTTTTAGTCTGACTGGTGCTTTTAGGCCATTGTCAAACCCTTCCTAGGTGGTCTCTCACCTCAACTGTTCTGTGCCCAGCTTAATTTTCTCCTCCCTGTCTCCATCCCCCCAACACAATCCCAGTCGTAAATAATAGATACCATGTGAGTTATTTCTGTGTGCCAGGCAGTGTTCCAAGCACTTCAGTCATTTTCAGAGTAGCCCTATCTTGGTCCTAATATCTCTAATTTATTCATGAGGAAACGGAACCACAGAGGCTTAGCTATTTTAATCACTATTCCAGTCTGCCCCCTGATATTTCTATGTGAAGTTTCTTAATAGGTCTGACTTTTTCTCTGCAGGCCAATTATCACAAAACAGTTGAGGAAATGTTTATATACATTAAGCATGGCTTTGGACATGGCAGTTTGACTTCTCCTTAGGAGCTCATTTTCTGCCTGGGCCATAAAAATATAACAAGCAAAGAAGATTATAGCAGGGGGACTGGAGCAATGGCTCAGTGGTTACATATACTGGCTGCTCTTTCAGAGGACCAGGATTCAATCCCTAGCACCCACATGGCTGCTCATAACCATCTAACCTTGTTCCAGGGGTCTAATGTCCTCTTCTCTTCTCCAAAGGTACTTCACACACATGCACAGAATACATGAGGACAAAACACCTATACACACATAATTAAAACGATTACACTTGGAATGGTTATCTTGAAACAAATAGGGGGTAGTGTGTGTATGTGTCTGTGTGCCTGTGTGTGAGGACAGTTTCTCTGAGGAAAGGACCTTGAGCCTGAGCAGAAGGAAAACCTGAGACCCTGAGGTGTCAGTTATTTTGGACTCTTCTTTCTTTTGCCATCTTTTCATTTGTAATGTTAGTGTTGATTCCATCTATTATTTTCCGTTCTGTCCCCCCACTGTTGTAACCCCATTGCGGTGACACCCTAACTTCTGGAAAACAAGACCAGTTGGTTGTCTTTGTAGATCCCTTTCTACTGTTGTCCCCATGGGTCACATTCATCATCTAAATCAAGTCACTCTTCTCAGAATGTGCCATGGTTCCCTATTGTTTGCTATATTAAGAACACTATCCTGAGCTTAGCTTGGTGACTCGTGCCTTGGAAGACCAATTCTGGAGGGTTGTCGTGAGTTCAAGTCAGCTTGAACTACAGTGTGAGACCCTGTCTTAGACCAAGGAAGGGACGGGGAGAACAGAATCTGGTTGCATTGATGGGTTTTCACTCTGTGCCTCCAGTTTCTAATCTGCTCTCCACACATGTTCATTCCTTTCCCGTCTCTGTTCCCAGCTCACATTGTTACCTTCCATTGTCTCTCGGTTAGCCCTCCCTGCCCTTATCAGCCTCGTCCACTCATCCGTTGTTTCTAAAGCTCCATCGCAGACACTGCCACCGCCTGTCATTTCAAAATCTGTGGCGTAAAGCTGGGCAGCTCATTACACTTTGTGGTGACCGGTGTCTTATCTTGCCTTATGTTAGGGTATTTGCTTTGCATCCTTCTATTAGTGCCCCTGCCCCTTTGTTCTTGAGGCGGATTCTCAGCGCATGTAGGCTAGCCTCACCTGTCTCTGTATCCACCGTGCCTAGTTTACAGGGCGTGCCGCCGTACCTGACCTCTTATTCCTTTTGAAAAAACTCTTATTCCTTTTGAAAAACCCTCTATGTTATACAACATTGTGGCTTTGAGAAAATGCTTTTAAAAGTTAAGTTTTAATAAGTGTCATTAATACTAATTCACATTATTTTACACACACACACACACACACACACATACACACACACACACACACACACACACACACACACACTTTGATACAAGTGTCATTTAGGAAAGTATTCTATAGGAGTCCACAGATGCTAAAAAGTGTGCTGTATTAGTCCACACCCAGTGAGTCTGGCCAACTACACTGTGGTTTAATAACCCCATTTAAACAAAGAACTACAGGCCAGACAACGACTCTGACTCATCAGATAGGAGAGTAAGGAAGTACTTGTTATTCTTGGTCGATTTTTATTTCTATGGAGTGTGAGGCAGGGTCATGCTGCAGACACTGTCCTTTTAAACACTCGGAAACCTCGGCCACTTCCTCAGGCTGATGGCTTCTTCCTCTGAGGGAGCAGCTCAAGGGACACAGCATGGAGCAGGGTGACAGCTCTCTTGTCCTTGGTACTGATGGGCTTCCTTTCTATCCCTTGACCTTTGTCTTTTCATGACAATGAGAAGTTCCGGCTAAGGGGGGGACTTCTGCTTGCCCAAGTCTGTGCTCTAATTTCTAAGGCGTGACCACTCTTTATAAGGCAGGAGCCCATGGATACTGAGTTGTACACATGTATTTCTAATCCTGGGTGCGTCTGCCTTGATCTTACTTGTCTGAGGACCTGGAAATTCTGTAGCACCAAGGCTCATTTTTCTGAACACACAGCTCACAAGTACAGGCAACTCTGGGTGAGGACACGCATTCCCTGTCTTGACTTGTACGTTCTGAGCCATCTTTCCTTGGCCTTCTAAGATGTCTTGACTCTCCACCTTTGCTCAGTTTTGGAGAGCTGAAATAATAATGCAAGTGATTTTTAAGCTCTACCTAAAGACCTTGATGAAAACTGGCTTTGGTTCTTCAGGTTGAACACCTTAAGACTAAATGCGTATATTCCCTAACATCCTTCCCAGATACAGGTATCCCAGACTAGTAAAGATTATAACAAATATTAGTATATTTACAATCCTTTCTAAAAACCGCTCTGCTATTTTTCCTGTCTCTCTTAGCCTAGTCACTTGGGACTGACTGATTTCATCATCTTCACAGCTATCCCCCAGATCCAGCCACCGCCGGCTTTCATGATTCTTCCTAGTTTATGCCCGCCCCTCATGTCAGTGCCTTTCTTAGTTGCGATGCTCGCCAGTCAGCTTAGGACCTTGCTGCAATGCAAGCTAGGCAAATGCTGTGCCACCAAGCCACTCGCCAGCCTCGTCCATGCCACTCCTGTTTCATGTAACTCCGGATTACATTATAATAGTTCTCAGTCTCTCTGTTCTTCCATCCCCGGACTAGCTTCTCCCTTCTACTCCAGCCGTACTGGACCTTGCTTCAGTCTTAATTTTCCTTCAAGATTCTCCAACTGACCTGGCCAGGTGGGAACTATACTCCATACCGCCCTACAATTTACCGTCTGTGGTATCCATCTGGCTGCTAAATGTGCTCTAATTTATGAGACTGTAATTACTTCTTGGAATGTGATTTAACAGGTAGTTGTTCTTTATATAGAGTTACACTCACAGGGGCATGATGCACTTTGACTTTCTATTAAGATAAAAATAATTTGAAAACCCGTAGGTTGGCAGCTCAGTGGTGTGCACTTTTGTTTAAAAGATGTCATGGCCCAATAAATTGATTTTATAGTCCACTAATGAATCATAGTCTCCATCTTATAAAACATTGTCTAGCTCATACAGGGATAAATGTTTCTCATAATGGCACAATAAGGCTAGGCCTGCCACAGGGTGAGCCTAAGGTAAGAGCTTAAGGTTGGAGAGACGTGAGGATGGGAATTCAGAGGAGACACAATTCATGGTGAAAGCAACTTCCTCTGCAGGAAGATGGTTCTGTTTGAGGAAAAGAGACTTTGGCATTTATCTCTTAGACAAGCTCCACAGGGAAAATTAAGGGGGCATCAGGAGCAAAACCAGCCCCTCACTCTTGTGTCTGAGTGCACTTTCTCACCAGGTGAGAGTCAAGAATGTTGTTACAACTAGCAAAGTTTACTGTAAACATTGGCTCCATAGTGACAATATTTTTATAAAGAGATTTTAAATAAGGATTCTAAGGCTTATGTGGGGAGGTGGGGCAAGGAAGGGAGGAGAGGATGGGATTTAGGGAGGCCTAGCCGGATCTAAGATGTCTGTAAAGCTGAAAACAATCCTGACACTTGCTAAGTTAATTTAAAACTTAATTTAAAAAGTTCAACTGGAGATACCTGGGCAAGTGGCTAATGCTGCTCTTAGGAGCCACTCTCATTAAGTGAAAATCCCAGCGTTAGGAGTGGACTGCCTCCCTGTGAGTTGGTCAGGGCGGCCCCTTAAGCTTCAAAACACTGTAGGCCAATGCATGGCTGTTGGTTTCCCACGACAGCTAGATTATATGATCCTGTAGCTGAAGAAGCCACTGGTTACAGGACACAGAGAAAACAAACCAGAACGAGATGGAGGCTTCCTTCCAGCCTGCTGGCCCTCATGGTTTCAGAGGTGCCACCCAGACTGCCAGGGGGGACTGTCGTCAGCAGTCGTGCTTAGTGTGTACCCTTTTTACAGTGGAAAGCAGTAACTGCAGAGACTCATAACTCGTCAAAGGGCTGAGAATCAGTAACTGTTGAATGCTTAGGCATAACCAAGACATCTCTATTGCCCTCTCAGAAGAGGGGTGGAGAGAATGTAGGCCCGAGGAAGGATTGTAGTTGGGCACAGCATGGCACTTGGACTTCTGAACTCACAGAAACTGCAGTTACCTGCACAAGATGGGGTCCATGGCCTACCTCATGAAGCCCCACCCTCCCTGAGGACGCATCAGCAGTAATGGCTTATAGAGGAGGAAGAAACATTTTCTCTAGTGGTATAGTTGCTGGAAAGGTGCCCCTGTCCCTGTAACATGCAGCCCTCGTGAAAAACATGGGGTCATTATGAAGAAAATGAGTAAAGCACTTGTCATGCAAATATAAAGACTTTAGTTTGAATCTCCTAAACTCACAAAAAGCCGGGGATGGCAGTGCCTGTGTAGTCCCAGGGCTTCTATGGCAGGATATGGAGACAGGAAAACCCTGCAATCTCATGGGCCAGCTTAGCCTAGTCTATATAATGCTGAAAAAGCAAAGAGACCCTGTTTGAAGATGCAATGTGAGGCTTACCAACCAGTCGTCCTCTGACTTCCGTACATGAGCTGCGGCACGTGAGTGCCCTTCTCCAGAGGTGCCATGTGACAGTAGAAGGGGTACTAACGGGGAAAACAGAGAGGTCACTGGGAGTGAGCGCTGGACAGGAGAGGTAGCAGGTGAGCGTGATAACAAATATCATATGTATGGCTCTTGGGCAGACACCTAATGGCAAGGCTCTCTTTGAACCCCCACACCCTTCTCAGGTATGTATCAGATTTTTCCTAGGTGCCTTTCCCTTTTAATGCTTGAATATAAACTTCAAATAAAACGTTTCTATGGCAAAGTCATAAATCCTAGCCTTGCCTGTGTAGGGGCAAAATGTCTGAAAGGACCTGTTCAGGATGCTGAGTGGCCCATTGGGTGGTGTCTCCTGCTCTGTACTCCCACAGGCCAATAGTTTACAGAGCTTCCTTGCCAATGCTTTCCTTTTGTTTTTAACAAGGGCAGGTGTATAACACACATTTCCATCCTCTAGCCTTCCTCGGGCTTTTGATTTCTCTTTCTTGCTCTCCCTCTGTTCATGTTTACCTGCAGGGCTTGTTGAAGTTTTTGACTCGCACGTGGAGAGAGGAGAGCAGGATCTCATCTATTCCGAGGATGACTAAAAGTGGTCATTCCACAACAGTGAGCTCCAATGATGAGGCATGGAGGAAAATCTCACTGGCAAATGATGGCGATTGCCATCTCCTGGCAGGCTGCCAGCACCGTGCTTTTCTAGGGAGGGGATGCTTTGCTAAGTATAAATGGCAGGCCAATTATTGTACCTTAGTCAGCTTCCCTCTGAATGTGCCACTTCGTTTTTTCTCTCTTGGAGTTTGTACCAGCAGAGTTGTAAGACATGCTTGCTTTGTTTTATTCGGGTGCTGAGGCTCAAACCCAGGGCTTTGATGCTAGGCTATCCTATCCCTTCTTTGACCTCTGTGAAGCTCTGTCAGAATAAAACTGGATTTGATGGCGTGCTCACTTTTCCTGTGGTCTGCTGCCAGACACTAAGCACCGTGAACACAAGACCATGTGCATCTTGTTCACCCGCACACTTCTGCTAATTGCCCCATGGCGGTGACTCAAGAAACGCGTGTCCTGTCAGTGACGGCCATTTGTTTGTACATCCTATTAACTCTGGGCAGTGGTCATCAAAGATGTTGGTGTCGTGCCAGAGCACCTGAAGGTAATCAAAGGAAGCCACAGGGTCTCTTTTGAACTTGCTGTGATTGTTCTAAGTTTTGGTTTAGCTGAGGATGTCCTTTGCCCTTCCTTTATCTTTTTTACAGTGCTCCAAACAATGCATAGTCTGTAGAGTGTATTTTTAAGATGATGATAAGAAGTCCCTGGAGGTCATTTTATAGTGAATCAGTATTGAAAATTGGATGTCGGAGTTCCCCGGGAGGAAAAGAACTTAGGATTGCTTTCTTTAGTTGCTTCCTTTGGTGGATACTGCTCATGTGGGGACTTGGTAAAAATTCATCCCCCCTCCCATGTCCTTTAGTCATGCATTTTCAGTGTAACAAAATGGTGGTTTCAGTGCAGTCATCTACAAGGAAAGCCTTGCATGTTTTCTAAATTAGTGTGTGTCATAAGTATGATTTGCAGAGGATTCTCCCAGGGTGAGGATGATTCATATTTTAGCATCATGATATACTATTGTTCTTATGTTCTTTCCTTAAGTCAGGCAGTTTCTCAGTTGAGGATAAAGGTCATTGGTAGAGCAATTTCCTGGGAAGCATGGTGCTTGCTCCCCAGTCCCTGTCTTGATTTTGTTAGTTGCCATACTGAAAATCAGTATATGCTGTACTGGTCCCCTTCCTGCCGCACACAGTTTCCCTTCCGCTGTCATGTAAAAGATCTTCACCTGTCTATAGAGATGTTTGAATCCAGATTCTGCATTTAAGAGAAAACAGGAGTATTTGTCGTTCCTTTTGTCCACATCACCTTCTCTTGTTCTCCATTCTCTAAATCCCCCTCTTCCACACAAATGATCATACACACACACACACACACACACACACACACTCACACACACACACACACACACTCACTAGGTTGTGCATATGACAAAAAGCAAGTAACATTTGCATTTATCTGAAGGTCTGATATATCTCACTTAACCCAGTGGTCCTCAACCTTCCTAATGCCGTGACCCTTTAATACAGTTCCTCATGTTGTTGTGACCCCCACCATAAAATTATTTTCATTGCTATTTTTAACTGTAATTTTGCTACTATTATGATCATAATATAAATAACAGATATTTCTGATTGTCTTAGGCAGCCCCTGTGAAAGGGTTGGTCGACCCCCATAGGGATCATGGCCCATAGGTTTAGAGCTACTGACAGCCAAATGATCCCTAGCATTCATTTCCCCAAATAATACAATTATACTATTCATAGCACAGGTAATAAAAACCCAGAGACAGATATTGGGATTCAGCCTAAAGATCAGAAAAGCAAAACAGCCAAGCCACTAGAGAGACCTTTTACCTCTACCAAATCTGTAGACTGAGAGGGCGAGGTCCTGTCTCCACGAATCCTCAGACTCCATACTCCACTGAGCTTCTGTCTCCTTCCCTTTATATTCCTCTCTCCGCCCAGCCATATCACTCCTGTCTCCACCTCCCTAGTGCTGGGATTAAAGGCTTGCGGTCCCAAGTGCTGGGATCACCTTTGTGTGAGCTCTGTTTCTCTTTTAGATAGATTCAGTCTTGTGTAGCCCTAGGTGGCCTTGAACTCACAGAGATCCGTCTCCCCGAGTTTTGGGATTAAAGATGTGTGTCACCACTCCCTGGCCTTGGTGACAAGTATGGCTGCTTTGCCCTCTGATCTTCAGGCAAGTTTTACTTATTAAAACACAAATAATATATAAATTCGACTATACTGAAAAAATCCCCCACAAATAATATACCGCTATAGAATTTAATCTTGGGCACTATATTTGTAAGGGGATATACATAGGGTTTTTAGGGATTTAGAAACAGAGTTTTAAGGAAGATTTGGGAAGTTAGTACATCTCCACACCCTAAGGATTAGTAGATTGTCAGAGTGGATTGTAAATTGCATGAATTTTACCTCTATGCTAGATGTGTGGTTGGTTTTGGTGTTAGAGGGGAGTGTCTTTTCCGTTTTCATTACAGTAGATTCTAGCCTCCATTTCTGGGATATGGCCTGGCGCATAATTATAACAATGGTATCAGGAGAATATTTGCATATGTAGGAACCTTTAGAACAAGAGATTATGAAGGAGGAACATTAGTAATATGTCATTTTGTATTTAATAAATCAGGATATTATAAACATAAATACTTGTCTGAGAAACCATGGCATCATACACTATTAATGGATTGTTTTTGAAATGCTTTTGTGTTGTGTCTATTTGTCCTGGCAAGAAGTTTACTCTTCAAAATGGAATATTCTTGCAGTAAATGCAAGAATTCCTCCCCTGCACACTCACTGATCAGGCATTGTTAAGTTTACTGGTGGCTTAGCATTGGACAGACAAGTCTAGTTAAGTTCCTGTTTCTAGCAGGCAGATAGTGCCTGCATTTGCCTGTGACAGCGCAGACCTGTAGCTTGAGTATTTCCTGCTGCATGGAGGTCAGGGTTGATAGTGACTGTTTTGCCCATCCTCTGTCATAGCCTCTCTACAGAAAATCTCAACCTAATGTATCTAGCCATTGGGCAAATGCAGTGAACCTGTCTGCACAAATTTGATCTTGAGAATCAAGCACTCCATTTTCATTGTTTTGAGTCATGTTCTTGAATTTGGATTGGCTCTGTTTTCACAGTAGTTACAGAATCAAAAGTACATGATGTATTTGTGTATACCCGATGTATCCATGAACCGAGGGCTGGCTCTCTTCTCACAGTAGTTATAGAGTCGAGGTACATGATGTATTCATGTATTCCCGATGTATCCATGAACCGAGGGCTGGCTCTCTTCATAGAACTGCAGAGCCAAGGCACATAATGTATTCCTTATGTATCCGCGAACCTGCTGTATGCTGCGTATGATTCTAATCACTGATGACTTGGCGAAGAACAAGAAAAAGTCCCGGTCTCAAGTTCTGTTCCAGCGATCTTATTTCACCCATGGCTTGTTTGAGAGACAATCTCAGATTTCAGCTTAGTTTCTCTTTGGAGAGATTTTCCTCTAAATCTGATGGTGGCTTGAAGAATCTAATCTCATCTCCTACTTCTCCCCTCACAAAACCATATCCTTCTTACCAGCAACAGCTTTTTACTTGGAGCATGCTCTGTACAGCCCACAGGATTTATACATGTTGTTCTCTTTGCTTGCGTTCCTCGTCTATACCCAAGAGCATTCTGGTCAGGCTTCAAGCTTCAGCATGCAGGTTACTCTCCTACACTCTGCGTCCCATGGTTCCATGGGCAGCATAGTATCTCTGCCTCTGAATTCTCCCAGCATTCCACACAGAGGACTCGGCCTTGTTATGGTGTGCTTGTTAGCGCCTCCATCACCTTTGCCACGTTCTCAATAGGGTCTTACTAAGTTCTTTCCTTCAGGTTGTTGTTCAGTGAGCATTGATTGAACCATTTCCAAAAATAAATATTTTACATGAAAGAAAGATGTAATGCTGCATGATTTTGTGAGATTTTGAAGAATTTTAAAGATTTATTTTTTGATTTTATGTGTATGAGCAGTGCCTGAATGGATGTCTGTGCGCCATATGTGTGCCTTGTGTCCATGGATGTCAGATTATGTCACATATGCTAGAACTAGAGTTATGGAGGGCTGTGGGCCAACATGTCGGTACTGGGAATTGAACTTGGGTCCCTTAAAAGAGCAGCAAATACTCTTAACCATTCAGCCATCTCTCCAGTCCTCAATTCTGAATGTGTTAAAATCTATTTGTGAGTTTATTTTATTAACCATGGAAGCATGTCTCATTCTAAATCTGGAAGTCCTTAATTCTCTTTTGAGTCACTTGCCTCTTGCAATGATAACTACTCTCCTGACTTCCAACATTTTGACCTCTGTCATTAAAATGATGGGAAGTGGAGCCAGCTATGGTGGCTCACTGAGGAGGATTGCTGAGTTCATAGGCCAGCCTGGGCTACATAGTGAGCAGCAGACCAGTGTAAGTCACAGAACAAGCAAACGTGAGAAACAAACTTAAAAGGGGACCAATTGCCGGATTTCAGTGATGTGAATATGTATTTAAGAAAGGCAGGAAGAATTTAGGCTGGACATTGGTGTCTGTAATCCTAGCAGTCAGGAGACTGGGGCAAGAGGTTCTCAAGCTTTTGGCCAGCCTGGATTGCAGAGCGAGAGAAACTTTGTCTTTAAAAATAGAAGAAGAAGCAACAGGAGGAGGAAGAGCAGAGAGGAGGAGATGGAAGAGTTGGCATCTTTGCAGCACGTAGTTCTTTACCTTGAGGTCTGTTTCCATCTGTCCTGTATGCATGATCTAGTTTAAATTACTGTGTGTCTAATCAGTACAATGATATTTTCGTCTGAGAGCTGAAGTGGTACAAAGCTCCCCTAGGCCTGTGGGTTATCAATCATGTGCTCCTTTAGAGCACAGAACCTTTAAATGAAACCATTACCCGTTGTGTAATCACACACACACACACACACACACACACACACACGCACATGCGCTTATGTGCAGAGGAATATCTGAGGCATTCTAAGAGCAGGAGGTCTCCACCTGTTTTAGCAGTAGAGCATAAGGTATTTAGTTTTCATAACATTTTGGCTAATTAGAAAATGATTGGGCTTCTGGTCAAAGGAAAGTCACTGGGCTCTTCAGAGTTATTGGGGAGTGATTGAATCTATAGTCCTACTAAACAGGAAAATGCATTTTCTTCAAATAATTAGATGCTACTTATAACACTATTAAATTTATAATAACCTCATTTTCTCAGATATTGGCCACCAGACTATAACATCTATGAAGAACTAGAAATGAGTGTGATGGCACGTGCTCATAATCCCAGCAGTCAAGAGGCAGAAACAGGGGATCATGAGTTTAAGTCTAGCCTGAGATATGTAGAGAGAGTTGTCTTTCTCACATACACAAAAGTAAAAACATTAAAATAAAAAATGCCCTCACCAGCTAAAGAATAAATAAAAGGAAGTTTTATAGTTTAATTTTTATTAGACAAAGTTTTACTGCTAGCAAAGGAACCTCCTACTTAGAAACATGATGAACTACTGCTTTAAGACTGTATTTTTTATTTATGAAGTTTACTGTTTTACAGAAAGATATTGTGGTAGCTATTGCCATTCTAAGTTGCCAAAATGCTGTGAAGGCAAAACAGTCTCCACTCTACTTCCCTTGCTTTCCAAACTGACAGTTCAGTACAAGAAACTGAATCCCACCTTTGTTTTTAAGAACTGCTCCTATGATGGACCGCTATTTTTATTTTCCTTTTACTTGCCATTTTTTGTCTTCCCATAATATTTTATTTCTATATTATAAGAAGAACATGTGAAGAAATAATATAGAAGGAAGGGATTGCTGTGTCTCTCCTGTTTATTATAGACAAAAGTGTGTCAAGAATAAGTGCCATGGGGTTGGAGAGGTGGCTCAGTGGGTAAGAGTACTGACTGCCCTTCTAGAGGACCAGGGTTCAAATCTCAACCACACATGGTTCCTCAGAACTCAATGATCTAAAAGTCCAGTTCTGGGAGTCTTCTGGTATTCCTGGACACTGCATTCACATGGTATACAGGCATACATTTAGGTAAATACTCATACACCTAAGATAAATCTCAATTTATTTTGAAAAAGATTAGGCTGTTGTTGCTTAGAAAGGTGTTCCATTTGAAGAAGAGCTGAAGAAGTGGCCACCATTCATCCTTGTGAACTCTAGGATATGGGGTTTTTGTAGTGTGTGTGTGTGCTAAGCATGCATTAAGTCTTTACCCTAACACCAAAACAGAGGTGGAAGCAGGACCTCGGGGATTAGCGGTGCAGTGGAGGGAGGAATAATGCCTGTTTGTAAGATTCATCTTCCTCTTGCCGTCATCTCTCGGCTGTCACATTGCCATCCCGGAAAACTGTTGCCCCTGAATTCAGCTACATTCAGTTTCCTGACTTCCTGCTGTAGAGAAAAATAAATGTAAAGTGTTTAACCAGGTTTTGAATAGCATTGACATAATAAAGTGGAAATAAACAGAGTTATACCCAACAATAATGTCATCCACAAGACATGGCATTGCTCTCCGTTCTTGGTCTAGCTCCGGGAATGCTAGAGCTTGCAGTTCAGGACTGACCCCGGATACACGGGCTTCTCCAGCTCCAGCCACAAGGCCTGCCTGTATTTCCTGGCCATTCTTAGGTTTGGCTCCTTCTTTGAGAACTTGTGCTCTTTCTATTTGAAGATGTCCTTCCCTTCAGGAATCAAATGTGCTTGGGAACATTGTCACACCCCGTTTGAGAAGCTAACAGAATAATGCCACGATCTCTAACCCACCCATTACACACACATCTAAGTGGAGAGAGAAGGTCTTCATTTTCTTATTCTGGATTAGGGTTGCACAGAAGAAAGCCCTCCCTCAAGGCCTATTATCACATTGGAAGTGAATCTGGTTTTTCTTTTTTGTCATATTTATCTCTGAGGATATCTTCTAATATCTTTAATAAAATTTCTGCTAGCTACTATTGCATGTCTGAGTTCCTAAATAAAACCACCATATGGTGAGTTCCTAAAATGAAAGGCCGTGGAGAAAGAGTTTGATTTTTTTTTAAAAAAAAAAATCCGTTGACCTAGTTTAGTTAAATATAGCACTGTAGCAATGATTATCATCAAGGTCAGCAGAAGAACCAGCATTCCTTGTTCTTTTGGAATGTGACTTAGCAAATGGCTTCTGGTTGTATCCACAGATTTTGGAGGAAGATTCTGGAGTGGCTCCTGGTGAGGGATGAAGCGTGTTATCAGCCCTGCCTATAGCTAACTGCATGTTATGAAAAAAACACAAAGAACTTAGGAAGCAGTGTTTGTCAGAGCACGGAAAAAGAATTGTGTCATTTAAGAAATTTTGTGACCTCTCTAAGGGTCATCATCCTATAATAAAACTTTATGAAAACATCCACAGTTGATTAGAGATGGCCAGGTGATTGATAGCAGGAAACAGGTGCTCTGTGTCTTTTCCATCCTCACTGCTCCCAAACTGTCACCCAACTGTGCTTAGTAGATTTAATATATTTCTGGAAGGATGCTTTACTCTTGAGCAATTAAAAAAATGCAAACATGTATTGTTGCCCCACAGATCTTATTAGAGGAGGTCCTCATTCCCTCCTACCCTACCTGCTCTCAGATCCTTTCCACATTTCCACACGGTGAGGCAGGAAGCATCTTTTGAATTTTTCTTTTTCACCGTATTTTAGAAAGAGCTGCCGTGTGCGACCAGAGATGTGCTTCCTTTTCCAGGTCATGCCTGTGAGGCTTGCACGGCATACAACCTACTTTTGTTGCATCACGAGGACAAGTTGTAGAAACGGTTCAGAGTTCCACCTCTGTTGACCCCAGGCTCAGCATTTGAGCCCTTTAAGCTCAGCTTGTTTAGAGCAGGGCAGGTCCCATGGCTTCTGCAGTCCTTTTAAGCTGTGATTTCTCAAGTCTCCACTGTAGGCCTTGGATAGGGACTTGTGGGTCTCAGTCTGGACGGCAGAGGGCGCACTGTCCCCTGTGTGCCTGTGACCACTGGGTACTGGAAAGGGTCTCATGGCTGCAGCTGATGTTCCTGATGGCAGGAAGGAGCCAGGAGGACGCCGGAAAGTCATGTTGTGAAAAGCACATTTCATAGCATATATCTGGCTTAATACTTAGGGAAAAAAAGGAATTGTTGGCACTGTAAGAATCATTCTTGTACTTAGACAACAGTGCGGACACTAAGAGAGACTTACATAGATATAATCTACATGGGAAGTAGGAAGTAGAAAAAGACAAGATCTCCTGAGTAAATTGGGAGCATGGGGACCTTGGGGGGAGGATTGAAGGGAGGAGGGGAGAGGCAGGGAGGGGAGCAGAGAAAAATGTAGAGCTCAATAAATATCAATAAATGAAGAATAATTCTTGTAATTCGTTATCTCTTGCCCATCTCTAGTATTCCTCTTGGGATTAGTGTGTTTCAGACAAGGCACAACATCCTTAATATTGTCCCCTTTAGTCACGGAGGTATTCGGCCTCCACCATCCTAAACGCTCTAGTACAGCTCCTTCCTGTAGCTGTGTGTGAACGCTACCATCTTCATTCCGTGGTAGCTCACAATTTCAAAAGGCAAAAAAATAAAACCTTAAAGGTATATCCAAAGTTCGGCTGTTGGTTGGTTTTTACTCTTTGACTCTTGTGGGGGCCCACCACTGTTGGGAGTGGCTTTTTGGGGTGGCTATTGCTGCAATCCTAGCCGCAGCAGGTTTGTATGTTCCAGGGTAGGGGCTTGAAGATTGGAAATGTTAGGTAGGAAGAAAAGTGATAAGAAAGAATCACAGAGACGTAGGATAGTACAGGGAGGGCAACTCGGTGAATACTGAATGCTGAATTCTTGAATTCTGAGTCCTGAGTTCGCCCATATTTAATTTTCCATACACTTCTATACCCCAGTACATAAAGGGGGAAGAAGGCAAAAGACTGCTTTAATATGATACAAAGGACAACAAGAACAGTTACTTGCTTCAATATTTGAGATATCAAGTCATTAATTCCTGAGAAAAAGCATTCTGCTTTGGCAATGAACCCACCCTAGACCAAGTATCCTGAGGGCAGCCACTCCCTAGATCAAATCCCCTAATTCAAAAGAAGGAGCAGAAATATGCTTGAGTTCTCTAATCTTTGGTCAGGGTGGAGTGGATCTACCTTTATGGGCCATCTTGATGTCCAAAACACCCAGTAACCACGCCCTAGGTCAGGGTGTGTAGCCACAGTTGTGTAAACAACGTGGAGAGAGCGAAATAACTCTGACCTTTGGACAAGGTGGAATAGGCTAACATTTTTTGGGCCTACACACACCACCCAGCTCCCAAATAAATCACACAGAGGCTTGTGTGTTTTAAAGGAGTGTGCCCCTGCTGCCCGGCTTAAAATTGTTTTCTTATATACTGTCTTAGGGGTTCTATTGCTGTGGTGAGACACCATGACCAAAGAGCAAGTTGGGGAGAAAGGGTTTATTGGGCTTACACTTCAGCATTGCAGCTTATCACTGAGGAAGTCAGGACAGGAACTCAAACAGGGCAGGATCCTGGAAGCAGGAGCTGATGCAGAGGCCATATAAAGGAGCTGCTTACTAGTTTGCTTCCCCTGTTCTTGCTCAGTCTGCTTTCTTATAGAACCCAGGACCAGCTGCTCAGAGATGGCACCACCCACAATGGGATGCCCCCTCCCCCGCCACTGATCACTAAATGTGAAAATGCCATACAGCTGAATCTCAAGAAAGCATTTCCTCAGCTGAGGCTCCTTCCCCTGAAGACTCTAGCTTGCAGCAAGTTCACACACAAAACCACCCAGCACATATACTATTGATTTTCATGAACTGAATGTTTCAATCAATTACATTCTTTATTCTTTTTGTGGTCAATTTGTTTCATGCTAAGCTTATTAAAATGTGAGCCAATAATAAACAGCACCTTGTTTCTGGCGCCTTCACCCGTTAGTGCAACTCCATTGTTTGTAAGCATGCCTTTCTTTGTGCCATTGTGCCGTGGGATGCATCGGCCTGGCTTGTAATTTCTCTGTCCTGGATGTCCATCAGTCGCTTTGGTAACAAGCCTGAGTTCCTTTATTGGCTCCTTTTCTTAGAAGTTGTATTAGACATCAAATCCCAACATTTAGAATATCTGTTAGTATTGGAATCTTCAGTTCACAGATCTTTAAGGTGGTTTAATTAGTCCTGGACTTTTATATTAAAAGTTTGAATAATGACAATTCAGGTAATAAGGCCATTTTGAAAACTAGTGGGAGGTGTTGACGATTTGAAAAGTATTGAGACATGGATTATGTCCTCACCCTACTAAAAAGGTAAGTATGAAAGGTGACACTTATGTTCAAGTTATCCACTGTAAAATATATATTTCAGAATACGTTGTAACACTATATACACTATATAACAATATATACAGTTTTTATTTCTCCATTGAAATTTATCAGATAAAACAAATAATTAAAAATTTATAATTTTGACATGTTTTTAAGTAACTACTTGATTTTGTAATTACATCTTTTAACTGAAAATCTTGACCACCATAACAAATACTGTTTTATCTTAGTACATAAGCACAGTAATTTCAAAATGACTTAGTATTACTAAGAGCAAGTGAACTTTGAATTTTCTTCTGATCGTTTTTGGAGTATGGGTTGATTTCAATGGAAGAATGAGGCATCTGCATGTTAATTTTAATCACTTTTTCTTAAAGTCTGCCCTGCTTTGTTTCCATCATAGGTCGACCACTTTGGCTTTTCCAACACAAGAACTTTTAAACAGCGGTACCTAATCGCTGATAGACATTGGCGGACAAATGGTGGATCAATACTGTTCTACACCGGGAATGAAGGGGACATCACCTGGTTTTGCAATAATACGGTAGGTACACACGAGTGAGATTCTTCTACTGAAATGTAGCTTCTGGAGTGACCACTGGGGAAAAGGGTTAGCAGTAGAGATGACCAAGAATGAACATTTTTAACTGGAATGTTCTTTAAAAGTAAAAAGAGAGTGGGCAAGGTGGCTCAGTTGGCAAGGGCTCATGACCTGACTTTGTCCCTGAGACCCCATGACCAAAAGGGAAACCAACTGCACAGTCCTCCGCTGTGATATGGCACGTGCCCTCCCCCAAATAAGTAAATAAATGTAATACAAAAATAAAATAAACTCAGTAGTAATAGAAAGGTGGCAAAAGTTTCCGAGTGAATGAAAAATGTCAGACAGGGTCAGCAGCTAGGAATTCAGAGCCAACCTGTGCTGCCATATAAGTCAAGGCTAGACAGACTGACTGACAGACAGACAAATAGACAAAACCAGTGTTCTGGGAAAACTCAATTATAAGGCTAGCAGGCATGGGAACATTATTGTATATAGTTGGTTTGATTATGGCCTATAGAAGGTAAATGTAAGGGTAGAAATTTTTGTTTAATTAATATTGTATTTTAAAAGTGAAGAACTGTGCTGTATTTATAGTAGATGTTCAATAAATATTTATCAATTAGTCAATAAGTCTGAAACAAAACCAATGTAAAAGAGGAAATGCCGTTGGTTGTTCTTGCTCCTCTACCCTTTTGACTTTTGGGGCCCACTACCCAGCTCCCAAATAAACTATACACAGAGGCTTATTCTTAGTTATGTATGCCTGGTCTTAGCTTAGTTTGTTCCTTGCCAGCTTTTCTTAAATTATCCCGACTACATTTTTCCTCTGGGCTTTTATCTTCCTCTATTTCTGTATGCCTTTCTTAACTTCTTTCTCCATGACTTGCTGTGTAGCCGGGTCGCTGGTCCCTGATGTCCTCCTCTCCTTGTTCTCTCACTCTCCTTCCTCATTTCTCCTTCTAGTTATCCTCTCTGCCTGCCAGCCCTGCCTGTCCTTGCTTCTGCCTCACTATTGGCCGTTCAGCTCTTTATTAGACCATCAGGTGTTTTAGACAGGCACGATAACACAGCTTCACAGAGTTAAACAAAAGCAGCGTAAACAAAAGTCACACACCTGAAAATAATGTTCCCAACAAGGAAAACATGTAAGTTTGGCTGTCACGTTGGGAGGGCGGAGGCAAAGTAACCGCATTTTTCTTTAGTTTCTCCCTCTGCTGGGTTTTAAGTTGTGACAATGAAGTTGGTGCGATCTGTTAGCTTGCTTCAAATAATAGCTGTATTTCCTAACACCTTTAACAATATAGCTATTAACAAAACTTAATTCGGAAGCAACACAGAGCTAAGGAAGTCTCCTTTGCATTATGCCAGTGGTGTGACTAAAAAATGTCAAATTTCTACCAAGAAGCTAGTCTGTGAACTACCGTCAAGTAGGGAATAGTGCTGACCCTGGTGCCAGTGTCTGGCATGGCGCCACGCTCAGGGGATCTCAGTAAATGTTTGCTGAACTGAGCTGAGTTGACAGAAAAGACATGAATCTAATTATACTGTTACTGCAGTACTCACTTGTGATCATTTTCTTCAGACTGTCAAGAACGGAATCCTCGGGGCATGGGGATGCACAACTCTCCATAGCACTCAGGAGGGTTGGGTAGAAGGCTACATTTGAGTCCATCCTGGCCTGGCCTCTATAGTGACACCCAGCCTGGAAAGTCAGACAACTAGAAGAAAAAAATGATATAAAATAATTTGAATATACTGAAAATAAAATAGCTCCTGAGAAATGATGTCATGGGAACCCAGTGTCCAGATTGCTGGGGCTATTTTGTGTAAGTGGTACTGCCCTGCCTCTTTCCCATTCTTTTTGGTTTTCCTTTGTTTGAGGCAGGGTCTCTCTATGCAGCCCTGGCTGTCCTGGATATATATATATATATATATATATATATATATATATATATATGTATGTATTCTGTATTGAGGAGAGATGGACAGCTCTGCTGGGCTGGGGCGTGCAGAGGAGGGTGTGCCTGAGCTGGGTGTGCCTGAGCTGGTTGTGGCTGGACCTGGGATGTGTGGCAGGAGTGAGCAGCTCTGCCAAAGAGAAGCGGGGTCTTGAAAACCACAGGTATCAGACTAACATATCCATAGATTGCTCAAAACAACCAAAGCCCTTTTGAGATTCCTATACCTTTTTAGGAAATAGTAACAATTCAACTCCAGCAGCATCATCAGGAATGACTTGGCTTTAATCCATGTTAAACATCTAATCAACTGATGCTGTCTGCCTGGGGAGCTCTCTTAGGAAGGATCCAGAGGGCACCATCCAGTCAAAGGGAAAGAGGCAGCAAATGATTAGAGAAGCCATCAGTGTGGGGGTTGTAAGCGAGTCCAGTGGCCCCAGGTGACTGCTCTGCATGACAGCCTGCAATTCAGCCTTGGCTCTGCCACCTGTGTGAACACCGAGCCTTGTGTTTCAGTGTCCGTGTCTGTAAAACCACAGTTCCTGATCCCTGTTTATCGCGCTAATTAGGTGAGTTATTACATGGAGTGGTTAGAACAGTGTCAGACACATTGAAAGCAGGAGTTAATTAACAGCTGATGTTAGCTAGTTTCCTAACATATAAGATTAAAATCCCCAGCGAGTTTAATATGCTCATTTTTCTGCTGATTCCTTTATGTTGTCTGTGTATGTCTTTGGGCAGCTTAGATATCTTTACCTCCTTCCTAGAATACTGACATAGTTTGGTTTGAAGACTGACATACAGTATTGACTCAGGGTCAGAGGGTCAGGATGAGAAGACGTGAAGCGACTAGCACATGAATAATCTGGTCTGATTTCCTCCACTCTAGTACAACCTGATGCAACTCTTGTGGATTTTTCTGTGGAACACCTGTAAACTGCAGTTTTCCAGAGCCCTTTCTGGTCTGGTTTAACATCTGTTTCACATGGCTTGCAAAGGTTCGGGGCGCTGCCTCATGGCCTCATTTTCCTTGTGAATCTGTGGCTCTTCCAGGGGTTCATGTGGGAAGTGGCCGAGGAACTGAAAGCAATGCTGGTGTTTGCTGAACATCGGTACTATGGGGAGTCCCTGCCCTTCGGCAAGGACTCATTCAAGGTACGTACACATTTTTCTGTGAAAGTCAAAGATTTGGGGCACCCTTTTGGGTAGTGATTTGCTTAAGTTTGGAGCATGTTGTGCCCGCAGAGTGTGAGATCACTTGAACTGCCTGGAAACTCAATAATTGTCCTTTGCCTTTCCTTAATATGGACAATTTGGTCCTTTTTGTGCTGAGGATCAAACCCAAGGCAGGGTGCAGAGCGAACACTCCTACCAAGCTGTGTTCCTATTTCTACACCAAGGCCTTTAAAGCTATGTCTCTGTAATTGCTGTCACGTTTATTCTGATAAGCTCAGAATTATTCTATGTATCTGACCACTTCGCCTGCATTTGTCTGCGCGCCATGTGGGAGCCCGGTGCCTGAGAAGCTCAGGAGAGGGCACTGCATCCCCTGGAACTGCACTTAAACTAACTGGGGTTGTAGATGATGGTAGAGCCCTTACATGGTAGGCCTGCTCAGGTCCCCAAAGCCACAAACAAGACAAAACAAACAAGCAAACAAAACCCAACAACTGACCGGGAGCTGGAGAAATAGCTCAGCAGTTAAGAGCACTTACTGCTCTAGCAGAGGACCTGGGTGTGGTTCCCGGCACCCACACGTGCTTTCCTCAGTTACGCTGCCGGCTGACACCTGCTCTCTGCCCGTGTCTGACAGTTGGACTGGAGCTCTGAAGTCCTTTCAGGACACTTCCTCCATCCTCCCTGGCTTCTGACAGATCTTTGGGTTTGGCGATTGTTTCGATTCTTTTTGTGGTTGTTGTGTTTGTGTGAAAACCAAACAACCAGGCTCTGTCCGGGTAGAACTGGTGGGCTCCAGGCAAGAAGGAGAATTAAATTTTAGGGCTGAAGACTTGGCAGCGATTTTTAACAGTTGAGACACACCATAGTGACAACTCTTACTGAAGTTTTATTTCACTGAGAAACCAAAGTATCCTTCAAACCTCACAAGATTACTGACATCCACCCCTAAGACATAAGCTAAGGGCTCAAGAAACCTCCCTTCACAGACCCTGTGGGTACCCATATCCTTATTCTAAACCATCACTGTTTATTCTGGAGGATGCTGACCTGCTGGAGGCAAGAGGATCACCATCCAATTAGGAAAATGGAGGCCTTTTGGGCTTGACAAATGCTTCTATATGGATCACAGATACATTTGCCCAGGAACATCCCTAGGATGGTTCCTTTTATAAATCTTCCTCAACTGTATTATCTTGTTTACAAGTAAGGAGTTCTGTAACTTAATAGCTATGTATCATATTTACAGTTTACATTTCTCAACAAAAATCAGAGCTGTAGTCGAAGAATCCAACTGGCTAAATGTTTAAGTAGGCCGTAGTGAGGTCTCTGCTCTTTAAGGACATCATCTTAAATGTTTAAATGTGTGCTAGGTCTTGCTTTCTGTATTGCATTTGGAAAAAAAAACACTTTTAAAAGCAATAGAATTGCATTTGATTAGAAAATACATCGTGTTCTTTCATAGACTTAGTTACTTCTCGTGGGTTGCTTTGATGTGGATGATGTGGGATTTTAGCTCAGTTGTCTGAAAATCTATTTCAAGGAATGAAAACTGCTCTGAATCTACACTGTGCCTCGGCTGCCAGTGTGTACACATTTATTCCTGGTCTCTTTGTCTTTGTTCCTAAAATGAATAAATACACACATATACAGGATTCCCAACACTTGAATTTCCTGACGTCAGAACAAGCCCTGGCTGATTTTGCAGAGCTAATCAGACACTTGAGAAGAACAATCCCAGGAGCTAAAAGTCAACCTGTCATTGCCATCGGGGGCTCTTATGGCGGCATGCTTGCAGCCTGGTTCAGAATGAAATATCCTCACTCAGTAGTTGGGTAAGTGCATTTATGCTGGACACAGTTAACGATCAAGAAAAAATTAGAGGTTTGTAAAGCTCCATGCTGTGTGTATGGACATTTTTGGTTTCGTTCTCATTAGCAATAGTATCCTAGCACCCATTTCAGGTGGATCACAATTGCCTGTAACTCAAGTTCCGGATGACCTGACCTCTTCTCTGGTCCCCACAGGGACTTGCACACATGTGACACACACACACACACACACACACACACACACACACACACACACATTTGAAAAAGCAAAGTCAACAAACAAAGACTGAGTAGACAATCCCATTTCTCTCTTTCTCCTCTCGCTTCCTCTGCCATTCAGAGCTCTCGCAGCTTCTGCCCCTATCTGGCAGTTTGAGGATTTGGTTCCCTGTGGTGTGTTTATGAAGATTGTAACGGAGGATTTTAGGAAAAGTGGTCCACATTGTGCAGAGAGCATCCGCAGATCCTGGGGTGCCATTGACCGACTCTCCAGCACAGGTACGCTTTCATTAAGAGAGTCAATTTGCAGTTTGTCTGTTTTTCTCTAACCTTTAACAATCCATGTGGCCACTGGGTGGTGGCGCACACCTTTAATCCTAACACTCAGGAAGCAGAGGCAACCAGGTCTCTGTGAGTTCGAGGCCAGTCTGCTGTACATAGCGAGTTCCAGGACAGCCAGGGCTACACCGAGAAATCCTGTCCCAGACACGCACCTCACCCCCACGAAAAAAACCAAAAAACTAACACTGTGACTTTTAAAAAAAAAAAATGTAAATAGTCATATGTCTTTGCTGTATTGTCTGTGTATGTGTACGTGATGAATTAAATGTTTGCTTATTGTTTTGTATATGCCTGCTAGTGTGTATATGTGCAGTGGGCATGCATGTGTGTGCATGTGGAGGTCAGGGGTCACTTTTGGTGAATCTGAAGCTCATCCATAGGATAGGCTGGCTGGCCAGTGAGCTTAGGGGATCTGCTTATCTTTGCCCCTCCCGACCTAACCTGGAGTTACAGGCACATACCACCAGTTCTAGGGCTTTATATGGGTTATAGGAGTTCAAACTCAGGTCTTGTATGTTTGCATAGCTGGGACCTTACCTACTGAGGGGTCTTCCTAGTCTAATACTGCCACACATTAACATACACAGACACAGACAGACAGACAGACAGACCCCCCCCCACACTCTACCTATAGAGAATCATACCTATCAAAATATATAAATAAATAATATTTTAGAAGCAAACACTTGGTGTCAGTAGTATCCAGGTTCAGGAAAGACAAGGCCAGCACCTCATAAATGCCTGTGGCTGTCCAGTCTTTCCTCACATCTACACAGTGAATCTCACCTTGAACCGTAGGCTGATGTTCTTATTCTGGCATCTTAGTCATGAGAGTTCCATAGTGTGTGGGATTTTGTGTATTTCTTGTTTATTGTCTTGCGCTCAATAGTCTAATTCAGTGGTTCTCAACCTGTGGGCTGCAGCCCTTTGGTGGTCATACATCAGATGTCCTGCATATCAGATATATGTATTACAATTCATAACAGTAGCAAAATTACAGGTATAAAGTAGCAACAAAAATAATTTTATGGTTAGGGATCACCATAATATAAGGAACTATGTTAAAAGGACACAGCATCAGGAAGGTTGAAATTAATGTTCTAATTACTAAGTGCATCTATTTGTTTAATTTAATTGTAGCTTATGCATTCTTTTTAGTATTCTTATTTATTTCAGTGGTATCTTAAACCAGGAAATAATATTAATTTTTATGAGTATATCTAGTTATCCTAAAATGTTTTGTTAAATGTTGGAAATTTTCTTGGAGAAGTCATGTAGAAACTGTGTTTTCTGTAATACCAAGTAGAGAATACATGATAGGTCGATCTGCAAATTAGCAGTGCCCTTCTGTCTTCAGGCAGTGGTCTCCAATGGCTCACCAAAGCCCTTCACCTCTGTAGTCCCCTGACTTCTGAGGACATCTCATATTTAAAAGAATGGATCTCTGAGACCTGGTTGAACCTGGCCATGGTGGACTACCCTTATGAAGCCAACTTTCTACAGCCCTTGCCTGCTTGGCCTATCAAGGTAATGGAAAAATGCCTTCTATTTTTTTTAATATAAAATATTTTTCTCGCCGGGCGGTGGTGGCGCACGCCTTTAATCCCAGCACTCAGGAGGCAGGGGCAGGCGGATCTTTGTGAGTTCGAGACCAGCCTGGTCTACAAGAGCTAGTTCCAGGACAGGCTTCAAAGCCACAGAGAAACCCTGTCTCAAAAAACAAAAACAAACAAAAAAAAAAAACAAAAAAATTTTTTTTTCTCTTTTTTTGATATGCAGTCTCTGACTTTCAACATCAGAAAAAAATCCCAATTACTTAGAGACTCTGTGAACTTAATGATTGTGGGCTGGAATCCTGGGTTCTACAGCTTTCTGATTATTTGATCTTAGGCAATGTCAGCTATGTCTTCTGACCCCAGTTTTCTCATTCAAGAACTGGAGATAAATCTCATCAGTTAGCGCATTATAGGAATAAGAAATAAAACCAATAGTTGGGATGCTAATGGAATAACTTCTGTGTGCCAAATTCTGGGCTGTACCTTGTACATGTACTGTGTCCCATATTTGTGATATATGTATCATGCCTAGATCCACGTACACATTAGCCGAGCTGAATAGGTGGCAGCTTTTTGTCACCGTTCCGAGTCAGTGGGCCATTAAAGGCATTCTGAATGCCACACTTACCATAGACAAAGATCCACATGCTAAACAGCAGCGTGCAAGAGCATCTCCTGATGTGCTGGTGGCGAGGGAATGGCTTGGAGCTGCTGCTTACCTCTCTGTGATCCTAGACGAGGGGCTTCTTCCCCAAGGCTCCGTCTTCCTCTGTGCAATAGCACGGAAGTAAATGCGCGGAGTTCTGCTGCGGACTCTGCAAATTGTTAGATCTGGGGACACCCACGAGTGGTAAATTATCATAATTTTATGTTCTTTTTCCAGTGTGAAAACATCCCACACTCATTTTTCGATCTTTCACGATGCTAAAGTTCTTTTCATGGTGAAAGTATTTATTGCATATGCTCAACTTTAAACATTCCTTTTTTTAAGAATGTCTTTCTTGGTTTTAAAACCAAAGCCTGGCTGAATTCATGGTTGAGGTTTGAGGAGATAATTGATCGTATTTCCAAAGTGGGTATTGGGAATGAAGCTAGAATTCGTCATGTGAGCAGCGGGTTTCAAAAGTACCGACTCGCCACCTCCCACCCCCAGTACAGTTCGACCCTGGGACCTCTCACATGCTGAGCTGTACAGCCGACCCTCTTTCTACTTCCTGTTTTGAGACATGGCCTGGTCTTGCAGTCACTCTGTTTTCCAGGCAGGCCTCCCCAGGACTGGATGGCAAACCTGTGTCACTAGGTCTGGTTCACACCTATTTGTAACTTAACGGTCCCTTTACTAAAACCTTGCAATTAATAGGAGACATCTATTTTCTCTTGGAGTTATTTACTTCATATACAGTGTTTCCAACAAAAACCAGGTAAATTAAATATCATTTTTGCTGTCAGCTCAATTGTCACTTTTTAATTTGTCTTTTTGAGATTTGCACATTCGCTTACATTGCCCACGGTTAACAGACGTTACGTACCCACGGGGAAATAATTATAGAGTTGGTATGTAGGACACAGGAAGAAGAGAAGAGGAAAATAGAAAACCATCCTGTTGTTTGACTGTTCAGTATACACAAAGACCACTGGGCCTCTTCTCAGTTTTAAAGAGCATTGTTGTGAGATTTTTTTTTTAAAGTAATAGGTTTCATTATAAAATTTTCATATGTATTTAGGGTCATTATTCTTTGTTTTCCCCCATTGTTTTCGTCCACTCTCTGGTCCCCTACTTTTGCTAGTTCCTCTCCTCTCCCAAGCAGACACTTTCGCTTTCATGTCCTGTGTACTCTCTGGCTCTCTAGTTCCACTCCCTTGTTCAGGTCTTGGCCTCTCCTCTCATGCTCCCCTTTTTTAGTTTACACACAAACACACACACCTTTAAATCTGTGTTTCATGTATGAAAGAGGCATGCAGTAATTTGTCAGAGTCTAACTTACTACTCTAAGCATGACTCCCAGGGACTGGAGAGATGTCTTGGTAGTTAAGAGCACTAACTGCTTTTCCAAGGACCCAGGCTTAGTTCTCAGTACCTACATGGCAGCTCACAACTGTCTGTAAGTCCTGTTTCAGGGGATCTGACACCACTACCAGGCACGCATGTGGGGTGTAGATATACACACAGGCAAAACACCTATATGCACAAGAAATATAAAATGAAAAAATGACTTTATATGAGAAATATATAAGAATCTTTAATATTCCATAAGATTGAATTTAAAGCCTAGCAAATGGTACTTCAGGAGACTATTTCATGGGTGGTAGGAACACTGTATTTGTTAGATGGAATAGTCCATAAATTTATGTCAAGTTCATCTAGTCTGTGGTGTAATTAAACTCTGAGACTTCTCTAGTACTTTTTAGTTTGGACAACTTATCTAAAGATAAGAGGGGGAGGGAGCTAGAGAGATATCTCTCTGGTTAAGAATGCGTACTGTTGTATCAATCATTCAAGATGTAGAAACAGACTTTGTTACTAATTACCATAAAGCTGAAAATGGCAAGACTATTGTAGAATGGGGTGTAATGTTAAAAATCATTTAGGGTGACTGCATGAATAACAAATGAGTGAGATGAAGAGGAAATATCTCAATTTTGTCACAAAACATTGATAAACATCTTAATGTGTTGCTGAACAATTTCTACCTTTGAAGGATAACTGATTTTCTATTCATATCTGACTCTTCCTTAGGTAGTGTGCCAATACTTGAAAAATCCTAACGTATCTGATACAGTGCTGCTGCAGAATATTTTCCAAGCTCTGAATATATATTATAATTATTCAGGCCAAGCAAAATGCCTGAATATTTCACAAACAGCCACCAGCAGTCTAGGCTCCATGGGCTGGAGCTATCAGGTGAGCATCATAGTTTCCCCGAGCTCAACTGGCTCTTTACTGGTTCTGTTGCACTGTCATAGAAACCAGTCATTGTGCTACCTACTTGCATCCAAGCCTGGCTACTGTGAAGTTGCAACATGACTCTCTCCCTCCTTCTCCTTCAATCTTTCCTTCCCTTTTTCCTATATTTAATCATCAGTAAATATATAATGCTTGGCTATCATTGATCACAGTCCCTTATGTTTCAAACATATAAAAATAAATAAATTGTGGTTTTTACCATAAAATATAGCCTGATGAGAAAGACAAATAAATTAACACTATAATAGACCCTGACAAGTCCTTTCAGGAGGCAATGTAAGGCTGTATGAAGGAAGGGAAGTCTAACTTGACTCGGAGTCTCCATTCTGTGACCTGCACAGTAAGACTGCCAGGGTTGTCTCGAGGGTTAAATATGATTAAATACATGAAGGAAGGGTTTTTGCAAAGAAAGAAAGAAATGAAGGAAAAAAGGAAGACAGGAAGGAAGGGAGGAAAGGAAGGAAGGAAGGAAGGAAGGAAGGAAGGAAGGAAGGAAGGAAGGAAGGAAGAAGGAAAACAGTACTAACTCCTGTGGCATCTCAACCATGTCTTTCTATGAGAAATAAGGGGTTGTATGGCAGGGAAGTTGAGGGTGGGGGCTGAAGCTCTACGATTTAGCAGCTGAATAAATTTGCATAATTTGTCTCTTTTCACCCCTTTCCCTTTGTTTCCTTTCCGGCTTTGCTTTTCAGTCCTGCACAGAAATGGTCATGCCCTTTTGTGCTAATGGTGTTGATGACATGTTTGAAACGTATCGGTGGGACTTGGAGAAGTTTTCCGATGACTGTTTGAGCCAGTGGGGTGTGAAACCACGGCCTCATTGGATAACTACCTTGTATGGCGGCAAAAACATCAGTTCACATTCGAACATCATTTTCAGGTGAGCTTGCTGGTTGGTGGCGACACTTGCAGAATGGCCGAGAACCTTTAACTAGGAAAGTGCTAGGTAATAAAGTAACATAGAATACAACAGTGTTGCCATTCTCCTTTGCTATGGAGCACCAGACACAGGGTGGGTGGGCACTCAGTAAACACTGGCTGGGTCTCTGAGACCGTAATACAAAGTAGCTGTTATAGTCCTACCTTGGCAATCCTTTTCGTTGTTTTCTTGGGAGGATTTGGGTTTTCTAAAACCCATAGATTATTTCTCCAATGGTGAGTCTCAGTTATTTAAGTATAAATTCATAAGAGACCGCATGAAGAACTGTTTAACTAACATCGTTTCCCAGGCAAATTAATTATTGCCACTGATTATGTGAGGATTTTACCCAGGTATCTAGAGTCCCTCTGGAAAAGAGTCTCTACCCTGAGATTTCCCAGAGGCTGGGGTAGCTTTCATTGATCTGAACTGAGAAATTCTAGTCCGGGTGCAGAGGAGGTCTCTGGGCAACTCCAAACACTGTTGCTAAGTGACCAGGTGCTGCAGATGACCTTTCAAAGCAGATGCAGTTTGCTCTTCACGTGGCTGCAGCGACTTTTTGTTTTGCAAATGCTGGAGCGTTTCCTGACTGGTTGTGCGTATTAATTGGAAAATAAAAAAAAAAGAAATTTGTATACTTAGGAGAATCCATCTTCTGTGTGGTTTATGTAAACATTTACACTGTAGAGGAATATATGAGTTCTTTTTTTTTTTTTTTTGGTTTTTCGAGACAGTGAGTTCTATTGGGCATAGAAGTTTTCTTCTTTGCTTTGTAATGAAACAAACAAATATATTTAGAGTAATTTTTCCCTAGAATTCTACATTAAGTAGAAATTAAAATACTGCTTTTTTTCTTAAACAAGAAGTATATAATAATAGGACAGGGGATTTAAACTTGTATTTTAAATACAGATAATATACCTGAATATTTATTTATACATTTGCCTAGAAAGAGTTGGTTGATGGAGTTGAGAGATGGTTCAGTGTGGAAAATGTTTCCTGTACAAGCCAGAGGACCTGAATTCAGATCCTCAGCACCATGCAAAAGCTGGCCGTAGTAGTACATGCCTGTACCTTAGTTGTTGTGGGGTAGGTTGGTATAGGACAAATCTCTATAGCCAGTCTAGCCAAAATAGTGAGCTTCAGGTTTAACCTGAGAGCCTGTCTCAAAAGAGTAAGGAGAGAGACAGAAGAAGACACCTAACACTGACTTCTCGCCTCTGCACACACGCAGGCTCATGCTCCCCCCACCACATGCTTACACACATGCATCTAACATAACACACATATACACATGTTGATTGACTTAATATTTTGACTGATCTTCTAAGACATACTTCACATATATTTTTATTATTGTTTTATCCTTTGGTGATATTAATGCTTCTCATCCTTATATGATAGTAGTTATAGCAATTTGGTGTTAGTGTTTTATACTTTGTGCTATATGTAATATATATAGTTTGTGCCACATATTATTTAGTTTGGGTCTGTTGATCTTGTAAAGAAAATTTCTCTTCTATGATATAGTGAGAATTGAGGTTCTCCTAGGTTCTTACTGAAGTTATGCAGGTAGTAAGGATGTAGGCCTCGTATTTGCAGACTTAGTTCATTGTTCTTCTCACTGCTACTCACAGCTAACGGCGTGCGAGTGCATGAGTGCGCGTGCACACACAAGGACGTAAGGGTAGGGTAGAGGAGGTGAATATGGGAGAAATGAAAAAACCACTAAAGACCTTTCAAAAAAGCTATGTGGAAATTTCTATTATAAAAACTTATGCTTACACACACATATGTATGTGTGTGTATATATATATATACACACGTATACACACACACACACACACACACACATACACACACACATATATATGAGAGTTTCCCTATAATTGGGCAACAATGCCCCTGCTAGACATCAAAGTCTAACTAATAAAAAGCCCAGTGGCAGGAGTTAGTTGATTATTTTGGAGTTGCTGGTGATGTTCCAAAGAGCCCCAAACATCAGCAGGCTGTTGCCATTGCTCTTGGTTACCCTGCAGAACTTGGTGGTCAGATGCCACGTACTTGAGTAATAGAACATGGCAAAGCCAAGCAGGATTCATAACTCTACACGGTGTTATACGAGCTGCAGGAGGAAGAAAGCGATCGTCAGTCGTACCACTGTGAACCCTGTGAGCTGCAGCAATGACTGGGTAGGCGAAGACAGGCCCGGTGGTGCAGCGGTGGCACAAACATCATGGGAGCTACCAGCCACTTTCTCATTGGATTTAAGGCCAGCTCCACAAGGCGAAACCCATACCCAGCACCCTTATCAGCTAAGAACATGTGTTAGACAGGTCAAAGACCCTAAGGAAGGCCCTCCTACTGCTGTGCTGCTAAGTGGACATCATATCAAACCAGCTTCTGATGACTTGTCATGTCTTTATACCCACAGATAACGTATCTCTCAACTCTTATCTAAGTATATTCCTTTTAATAGGAAAACATCTTGTGCTCTCATATTTGGAAAGACAGCTCTCATTTGGTTCTTTGAGACAAGGTTTCATGTAGTATAGTCTGACCTTGAACTCCTCATGTAGCTAAGGAAGACATTGAACTCCTGACCCTCCTTCCCCATCTTTTCATTGCTGGGATTGCAGGCGTGTGCAACCATGCCCGGCAGTAACATTTTCAAGGTAGTATTTTAAATGAAGCTCCTTGAATCCCTCCGCCAGTTTTCCCCATTGCTCTCCTTAGAAGCTACTAAAAGCCAGACAGAAAAACACCCACCAGGATCTATGCACACAGGTGACAACCACAGTGTGGAAGTTTAGGAGTCTTGTTCATGCTTCTAGAACTTGGGGGGGGGGGGTACATGGCACCTCTGAAGTCTGCACACTGAAGGGCAGGGAGGGCAGGCAAGGAGAGGGCGGGTATTTATGAGCTGGTACCTTTATTAGGACCACAGCGGGGAACGGGATAGTCTCAGAAAATTTTCCAAATGGTCTATTCAAGTGGCCTACCAAGACCTGAGAAGATGATCACTATCAGCTGGGCGTGTGTGTGAGGACCAAGACCACGGCGAAGACTGACTTGTAGCCTGGTGGTCAAGCTCTCCTCTAATCCCACCTCAATCCACAGCGAAAAAGAATCCAAATCTTGGGTTGCTAATGGGATTATTAAATAGTGAAGCTACTTTGGGGAATTTTTTGGCAGTTCATGAGGAAGTTAAGTGGTATCACATATCTCAGAAATTTTATTCCTAGATATACGCAGGGGAAATCTAGACATGCATGTACACGAAGCCTTGAGAGTGATAGTGTTCACATGTGCAATGCTCGTGAGGTCCGAAAGGTGGAGACAATATAAAGGCATATTGATTTTCTCCTTCTCCTCATTTGCAGCAACGGTGACTTAGACCCGTGGTCAGGAGGTGGAGTAACCAAAGACATCACAGATACCCTGGTGGCGATCAACATCCCCGGAGGGGCCCATCACTTAGATCTCCGAGCCAGCACCGCCTTCGACCCTCCCGCTGTGCTGTTATCGCGCTCACTGGAACTTAAACACATGAAGAAATGGATTGCGGATTTCTATCAAAATGCCAGACGGCAGTCCTGAGCAACTTCTAAAAACTAACTTTTTGTTTCTTCTTTTATGTTCGCTCCACACACGTACCAATTCAGTTTGAGTTTTTTTTATATGTAATTACTTTCTCTCGTTTGTCAATATATGTGTTGGGCCAAGGCTGAGACAGAAGAGAGTGACAGGGTGGGCACAGCCATCCCACCCAGGTGACTGCTCCGTCCCCATTTCTTTGTGTCACTCTCCAGGAAGAACGTTATCATGGCAGCTCTCCTGCCATCAGAACTGGCATGGTTCCAGACTGTCTTTCAGCAGAGGGAGAGCCACTTTTCTCACAAGCGGGGACGTGTCCTTGGTTTTGAGGTGGTTGTCTCTCTGGCCCATTGTGAGCCCCCATTCCATTCCTGGCCCCAGTGGGAAAGCAGAAGCTGGGCTAGAAATGCTGCCGCTGCAGCTGGCAGGCTGTGTGGTGCCAATCCAGGAAACAGGGCGGCTTCCTGTGAGCTCGATGGCGGCCTTTGAACTGCGCTGCAATAAAGACCAAGGCAGACCTACCTGTGTGGCTCCCGTCTCCTCCAGCTGCGGGAAGGCCGTGTGCCTGGGCCGGCTGCCTTTGCAAAGTCCTTTCTTTTTCTCTTCCCCTTGGCAGCTTTCCTTAGTTCTGGATATTTGCCACTGTGGTACTGCCAGGAAGAAATCTGCCTTCTCCTGGCCTGTTTCTCTTTGTTTCTCAGGTCTGTTTTGTGGTGACTGGCTAAATTCTGCCAATTTAGGAAGCATGCTGGTTTTTTACTTTAAAACTGCACAAACTCTGTTAATAAAAATCCTTTAAAAATTGACAAATCAGCTATTGAGAAAATAGAATGTACTTCTGTTTATTTCATGAAGGAATTTTACGTTCTAGTCATGGTTACTAGTATCATGAAAGCCTTAAGTGTCAGGACACCGAGCAGCAGGTGCGTGGGGACTTTCCTGTGTGGCTTCCAGGCTACAGGCAGAGTAATGTATGCCGGTGGCATACTTGACACTAACAAATGACGGACCCTTCCCGTTTCCAGAGGGGGTGGAACTTCCAAGCGGTTCTGAGACCTTTCTTCCAAAGGGCTTTTCTAGGATAGAAAATAAGGCTGAGTCCAGACCTTTCAGGGACACAGAGACTAATAGTCTGGTCTCTGCCGAAAGAGCTTCTCTCCCCAGTTTCTTATTATTTTCTCAGTCATGTTCTTACCATATGTTTGGAAACACTTCTTGGTTTTTTTTAAAAAAATTCTCAGACCTTCAACAAGGTTTTATTTTATTATTCCTTTTTTATTTTTGAGATTATAATACAATCACAACATTCCTCTTTTGCCTTTCCTCCCTCTAAACCCTCCTAAATAACCCTCCCTACTCTCTTTTAAGCTCAAGACCTCTTTTAATTAATTGTTATTGTATACATGTATGTATATACATATATATTCCTAAGTGCCAACTTCACAGTCTGTGTCATGTTACTGTATGAATGGTTTCGGGACTGACCGTTTGGTACGAGTAACCAGTTGATGTGTTATTCCCTGGAGAAGGCTGTCTCTCTATCTCTCCACTTTCCTTAGTTTTCCGTAGCTCTTTGCGTAGGATGAAGCCTTGTGGGATTTTCCCATCCAATTTGGTGTTGTTGTTGCTTAGCTCACGCTTAGGATTGGAAAAGGTCTATTGGAGGACATTATTACTTTTATGTTGAGATTTTAGGCGGTTTTCCACAAGATCTCTTTACTAATTTGCAAGCTTTAAGATACTTTGGCATTTGATGTTGTATTAGCTGTTAGGTGAAGTTGAAATTAAAGTTTCTGAGGGAATTAATACCTTGCAAAAAAATTTATGCAAGTATAAGTTGGTTCTACTTCTGTATATTTTATGTATACAACAATATACATAACCTATATTGACCTTACTTGAATGTTCTTAAGTTAATTTTAAATTGAAAGAGACTCAGAATATAAAATAAGCCCTATTAAATCTTTATCCTAGGTGTGGCAGATCTGCTTGTAACCCCTGGTAATTAAGAACCTCAGGCGGGAAGACAACTTCGGTCCAGGAATTCAAAACCATTACGAACAACAAAGAGAGACCCCACTGTAGAAACAAACAAACAAAAATATTTAAATTATCCTTATAACTCATAATGTGATTACTATAACACATAGGAAATGGGAATCATACAAAATTAGAGTGAGTTTCTTTTGTCTAAAATTGGAGTGACTTTTTTTTTAAAAATCTTTTGTTACCTTAATTACCTCGATTCAGTTGGAATAAATAGATTTAGAGAACTTCTTAGGGGTGTCTGTGGAGCCAAGAGGTTATAACCCTGGCCGCAGAGCCAGTGAGCAGCAGTTGTCTAGTTCCAGTGTGAGCTGTTCTGCTCTTCTTGTCTCCAGTGCAGTTTCCCTGTAGCAAAGTCAGCTATGGCTATCCACACCGCTCCTTCCCCTCCCACCCCAGCCTCTGCAGCGCTCTCTGCTTTTGTCCATTGGCCCTCACAATGAGGGAGTTTCCAATCTTCCCAGCTCTGAGTGCCCGGGACTGGCCATTTGCAAAGTCATTTCTACCTTGATCTTTTTCTCTTTCTCCTCTCTCCTCCCGCTCCTCTTTCCCTCTCTCAGGATAAGGGAAACATGAGAATATAAATCCCTTTTGTTTGTCTTGGTGCTCGATGAAATATGCACCCTCTCTGGGTGGTGTAAGCGGTTTAGGAACCTTCTATAAAAGGACTCTCTTCAGGACAAAACTAATGTGATTATCCGAGTGTGAGAGGCGCAGTCAAGGCTTAAAGGAAATCTGTTAGAATAGCTGAATGTATCTGCTTAATCCCCTCTCGAATGTGGCTGAACAATGCTCCCGAAGCTGTTGGTCCTTCTGTCTTCTAGTAAATGCCTGTCTCCAGAGGAAGGGGCCGTTGGCAGCTTTTGGTAGCCCTGTGCTTCACCTTCTCAGCTGCACAGCAACACAGGAGCCTGGACAGGCCCAAAGCATCGATGGACAGATGCCCGTCTCTTCTGGGTACTGTGAGCAGGGCACATGGTCCAGGACCAGCCTTTTCCTGGGCTTCCCTGGAAGTGAGGTCACCAGGAGGAATGGCATTTGGAGAGCACCATTCTGAGTAGCGGGTGACAGAGCCTTTGCGGACATTTCAATTCTCACACCTGAGTTGGAAGAAAGGCTGAGCTGCTTACTCCCTGTTAGGGCAGATGAGGAAGGGGGAAAGTGACAGGGAGGTGAACTCGGCAAACTGTCTGTGAGGGGGTCACAGTTAAATGTCAGCTCTCTCATTCATAAGCTAGAGGTAAAGCCTGTCACAGGAGGTAATTTTGAGAATGAAAATGGGGAATGACCATGGAAGTGTAGTGGCTAATCTGCGGCATTTACGTGTGACATCTATGTTTTTGTTCGCTTTTTATTTCATTTCAGATTGCAAATTCTTTTTCTAGAAGTGTACTCCCTTTCTAGATGTGTAATTTAATACAGCAATGCTTTTTCTGAGTGCTCATACACTGGACAGAATGCACAAATCTGGGAAACAGGCTTGAGTAACTGAAATTTAGCAGGGTCACAGTCTTGTCAGGAGGAGGTAGAAGATCTATCTTGAAAGATGCGTCTTGCCAATGATTGGTGATCGGTCATTAGCCATAACAGCCAAGCCTTGGAACAGTGCCTGCTGTTTCCCAGAGGGACAACAGAACGCTTTACCTGAGTTCCTCATCCACTCTGCAGCCGTGGCAGGCGGTGACCCTTCTCCTCATCTTCCAGAGGTCGACCAGCAGAGTCCCTGTGACCCTAGTCTAACTTGCCCATAGTGTAGCCCGAGTTACAAAAGCATCTTTAGAGGAGGCGACCACAGGTGGGTTCCAGGGTTGAGTGCACTGAGTACCCAGGAGACAAGACGTTCCAGGAGGGAACAACAAGGTTAAATTGCAATGTCGGAGAAGCGCTTGTGTGGGAAGCGGTGTGGAACAGTTTGAGACCAGCTGTGTGGACATCTGAGGCGAGGTTGTGGTGCTTAGGAGGCTTGACTGGGTTTAGAATCACCATGGAAGCACAACTCTGGGTGTGTCCGTGCAGGTAATTCCAGAAAGCCCTAACCGAAGAGGCAAGGCACATTCTGAACATGGGAGCCACCATTCCATGGGCTTGGGCTCCTGGGGCTGAATCAAAAGCGAAATGTCAGCTGAGCATATACACTTGTCTCTCAGCGCTCTGTCTGTGTAGGCAATGTGGCCCATGGCCTCGCTTCTGCTGCCCTGACTCCCTACCCTGGTAGGCTGTACCCTCAAGCTGAGCCAAAGCAAGCCTACCCTTTCTTCCTCCCTTCATCCCTCCCTCCTTTCCTTTGCTGCTTTTGTAGAGTATCTTTTTTATAACAGTGAAAAAGGTAGCATGCACGGGTTATAATCTCCCTCACTTACCTTTGTGGGAGAAGTAAGTAAAGTGTTTAATTAATCACCTGATTAATAGCTTGCTTTATTTTTTTAGTGTTCTTTTTTATTGTTTTTGTTGAGCTATACATTTTTTTTTCTCACTCCCCTTCCCTCCTCCCCTCTAGTAGCTTATTTTCAATAAAGCGTGCAGCAAGGTTGGAATGGTTGCCACTTTATGGTCCAGAATCATAGAATGTGCTCTCAGTTGTAGATTCTAAACCTCTGAGGATGGGAACCTCTTAAGATATGGCGGGTGCATCTTTCCAAGAGGAAATCAGGCTGAGCGCTTGAGAATGGCGTCATCAAGTTTATAAAGCAGTGTGGCCGGCCAACCCAGGAATACTTGTATTTTGATGTGAACATTAAATGAGAATTACAGGATCATCTTGAGATGCATTTATATAAATTATTTACTTGAAAAGAGGGAAGAATACAGTTGACAATTCCAGGAAATGGGAATAGAGGTTTTTGTTCAAGCTCTGGGGAACTGTCATGGTAGGTTTCTTAAGTCAGTGATACTGGGTATTGTGTGTTTCAGCTGAGGCCAAACTGGAAATCAGGCTTGCCCAGGAGGTAGAATTTAGAGAGGTCTTTTCTTGTCTGTTCCTTAGTTTCCATTGGCTACTTTGAGTGAAGGCCTGGAAAGCTGAGGCTGGTGCTTGTTTCTATCAGACTGACAATGTGTAGGACAGGACCGGCAGGAGGAGAGGGGATTGGAGCAGAGTGTGGTTAGCCTGGGAATGTGAAATGGATTCTGTGGCCGACAGGGAGGGATGGGAACCTGACTGAACTGTTTCCCTGGTCATATTTCTGGACAATGAATCCAGCTGGCATACCATACAAAAGACAAGTGTTTTACATTGCTCCATAGACTTTTTCTGGGGAGGTCTCAGAATAGTTCAGTCAGTACCTAGGGAGGTTGGGGCAGAGGTGTTTTTTTTTTGGTTTTTCGAGACAGGGTTTCCCTGTAGTTTCTAGAGCCTGTCCTGGAACTAGCTCTTGTAGACCAGGCTGGCCTTGAACTCAGAGATCCGCCTGCCTCTGCCTCCAGAGTGCTGGGATTAAAGGCGTGCGCCACCACCGCCCGGCAGGGCAGAGGTTTTTGACACAAACTGGTCATACTCCAGGACTCAGATTCTGTTTTTTGTTGTTGTTGTTTTGTTTATTTGTTTGTTGTTGTTTTGTGTGTGTGTGTGTGTGTGTGTGTGTGTGTGCTTATTTCACCCAAGCAGCTCACCATCCGTTGGAGACTCTCCCTGGGGCTCATATGATGGCGGTGCCAAGAGCTGGAGACTGAAGCTGCTCTGTTTTCCCCATGTGGCTTTTCTCAGAGGGCCCTGGCAGGGGCCTTCACATTCTTCAGAAACCTGAGAACTTGGTTTGCTCCCCTGTGCTCCCACCATTCCCTGCTGCTTGCTGCCAGTATTAATAACCCACAGAAGGCTTCACATCAGCATGGGGGCCGTGAGGACAATCTATTTAGTAGTTTAGGACCAACCGGTAAATTACTCCATGACCTGGGAATTCAGCAGGTTACCAGCTTCCGTCAGGCCTGCTCACTTTATTGCTCTCTCCTCCTGCTGCACTGATATTCATGTGCCTGGTCTGCACACAGCTCATTCCTCTCATGACTTCTCCTCCTCCTCTTCCCCCTTCTCTCCTTCCCTCCCTCCCTCTTTCCCTCCCTCCCTTCCTCTCTCCCTCCCTCCCTCTTTCCTTCCTTATGCCTCCTTTTCCTTCTCCCCCTCTTCCCCTTTCACTCCCTTCAAAGTCTAAGAGGCGGATAATTGCCCCTTTAAGGAGCCTGTTAGGTCAATGGGATGCTCTGGACCCTGGAAGGGGACTTTCTGAGCATTTGTTTCATTGCAGCCACCCAGCGTCCCCAGGCATGCTAGCACCTGCCTTCCATGGTCCTCGCCAATGCATTTCAACCTTTCTTTCACAGCTGCCACATGCTACTAACATGCTTGTGCATGGAACATAGCCTGAAGTAGAAGGAAAAGGCAGGGAAAGCTCTTCGGGCCCTCCCATGTCCCCCTCCAGCTATTCCAAGTGAGAGGCACGCACACTGCTTTCCCAGTTGTGATCGTCTTCCTGACACCTTTGAACACATGGTTCCCTTTATCCAGTGAGTCCTTTGCCTTCTTCCACACGTTTATCATCCTCCTCCATATCTTTCTTTGGATATTACAATCTCCAGGAAGCCTCTTAGTTTGGGTTGGCGCACATAGTCATGCATTTTGTTTAGAAGAAAGTGTGAGCAGATATATGAAATACTGATTTGTGGGCTGTAGCCAATTGCTTGACTGGTTGGTTGGGGACCTGGAAACAATACGACTGAAAAAAATGGTGAGAAAGCCATCCAGGAAAAGGGTACATATCTAGATATCTCACAGTGAGCAGCAGACGTGAAGATGCTCGTGTCCCGTGTTAAATCTAAAACTCGGGGGAGGACTCCAGTAATCAGGTATATAGGATGGCCCTTTCTGTGTATAGAAAGTAGTAAATTCTTTCCCTGGCTATCCCTATCATAGTTGAATGGTCACATAAACAAAATGGTCATGGTGGCAGAGATCGAGGTTATTAATAGGGCATAACGGTGGTGTAGAGCCTGAACAGCCTGCAGGAGGGCAGAGCCATCTGTCCAGCCTTGCTCCAGTCTTTGCTTCCTGATAGCAGCAAAGCTGAGGCCTTTCACTTCTTTTAACCTGCTTCCTCCTTTTTTTTTTTTAAAAAAAATATTTATTATGTATACAATATTCTGTCTGTGTGTATGCCTGCAGGCCAGAAGAGGGCACCAGACCCCAGTTGTGAGCCACCATGTGGTGCTGGGAATTGAACTCAGGACCTTTGGAAGGGCCGGCAATGCTCTTAACCTCTGAGCGCCCTCCTCCTTCCTCTTTTGTGAGTAGAAAGGACGGTCACGCGTGGTGCACACAGTTGCTGCGGTGGTTGAGTGAGCGGAGGTCACATAATGTTACCACGCCCGGTGATGATCGCCAGTCAATTTCCTTGGAGTCTTTACTGATGCCCTTATGTGGGCATCTGCTGAGAACAGAGCTGTTGCAATGGGGCTGCGGTGCTAGCAGCTTGGCAGTGACAATCAGGCAGTCCTAAAGCCTGACCTGACGGAGCAGTAAGCTTCCGGAAGTCATAGAAAACGGTGGTGCGAGCCCTGGCTGCTGTGTTAGGGCTAACTCGGAGTACCGCCAAAGGGAAGGGGGGCTGGAAGGAGGACAGATGGTGCCAGAGGGAACCGAGCTGCCTGGTTTTGGGTTTCTCAAGGGAGCCTGCAGCCTGGAGCTGTGGGCTGGGCAGGCGCGCGCTTCTGCCGGTGGCCTTCTCTCCCTGCCACCCGCCCTGCCGGCCAGCCTGAGCCATGGGCGGCCTGGCTTTCCTGCTCCTGCCTTTCCTGGCACCTGTGGCCACCGCAGCCATCAATCCAGCCCTGAGGGCCCTCGCCAACCTAAACTTGCAAATCTTCCCCACATTCCAACCTAATGAGGCCAATAACTACTCAGTGTTTTACTTCGAACAGAAGGTAATAGGGGTTGGGAGCTCAAGGTCCCAGATCCCAGCTATTAGATCGTCTATCCTCGGAGGTTAGACACCAGAACATACCCCGAAACCCAGACTTCTTAATGCCTAGGACCTGTTCAGTCTTTCGCTCATAGTTTACAGAAACCAGGCATTCAAATTTCTCCTTCCATGGCCACTTACTTAATATCGCCCCTCCCCCACCAACGGAAATGTATTCTCTTCCAGTTCTGGAGGTCAGGCCCCCAATACTTTAGATTTTTGCTCATCTGTAGCTGACTGGCTACCACTAACCCTGCGTGCGCCCAGCCAAGGGCCTCGACCGGAACTCCCTTTACTTTCTCCAAATTCAAACCGCTGGGGGTCAGTTCTGGCCCCTAGCTTAGCATGGCAATCATCCTTTGCCCCGTGGCAGCTCCTAAACATGAATTCCAATGCCTTTACCTTTGAGATAATGCAGAATATTAATCAAATCTGGAGTGCCAGCCTGTCGTCTTTGTATCAGGCCAAAGTTGGCCTTCTGGGCGTTTAGTAAGTGTTTAACAGGACCGGTTTCCTTCTAATGCTGAACATGTACAGCGTGGGCTTATAGCGGGGGCTGAAGGTCTGTGTTCAGATCTGACGTGGATGAGTTCAGGTCTCTGGCCTGTAACCTGAGTTCCGGGTTTTACGAAAAGCTTTCTGAATGCTTCGTGCTTGTCTTCACATTTTCTTCGTGCATTGTCCCACAAGTCTGGATGGAAGAGGTCCTCAGGACCTGTGCCAAGGAGTCCTAACGAGTTTGCATTTCTAGGAGTCAGAACAGAGAAAGGCATGGGTTAGAAAGTGCCAGACTCTGTTCGTGAAGAGGCAGATCAAGAATCCTACTCTGCTAACTCTGTAACCTTGGACAAAACAACTCACAGTTCCTGAGCCTCCTTCCCTCCATGCTGTGGTGGTTAATGTTGGTTAAATAAGAGCTGATGTGTTTCTTAGCAGAGGAAGTTTAGATATCTTAAATAAGCATTTACCAATGAATGGTTACAGACCTGTGTTAAGTTTGGGTTGGAATGAAGGCATGCCATGGCTTTCCAGAATGATTTATGGGAAATGACTGGGGGAGCAGGGAGGTTGGTTTGAAACAGGGTTTCTCTGTGTGACTTTGGAGCCTATCCTGGAACTCTCTTTACAGCCCAGGCTGGCCTCGAACCCACAGAGATCTGCCTGCCTCTTCCTTCCAAGTGCTGGGATTAAAGGTGAGTGCACCACCAGCTGCTGGGAAATGATTTTTAATCAAATCCTTTGGACTGGTGAAGGAGAGGAAATATTCTAATTTTGGCAGAGGTACCAAGAAATGGAAGTCCTCTCCTGGGACAACTGCTTCAATCCTTTAGACAGCATAGTTTCTGCCTTCATAAACCCCAGTGTGTTTTATACATTGCTGAGGAAATTGAGGACTTGTGGGTGGAGCCAGTCCCAAGGCACTACAGCTGGGTAAGTGGTGAGGGTTTTAGGGGGATGCAGAGGCTCTTCTCCCTGTGACCTCTTCTCAGCAGGAGCATTCTGTGTCTATTTGTTTTTGGGGTTGTCTGTTTGTTTGGCATCCTATTGTTAAAAGTTACCCTGAGAAAAGACTGTTGGAGTAGATACTGTCTAAAGTCCCTTTTGAGGATGAAGAAAAGAGGCTGTCAGAAGAGAACGGAAAGGTAGAATCCATTTCTGCTGATATTTCTTCACCTTAGCTTCCTCGGCCGCCCTTCACTCTTTAGAAATGTAATTAATTCTCTATCTGTTTCCATTTTTGGTGGTTTGCAAAACCTGTTTGGCTTGACTCAGCAATTTTTACCTACAGGTTTGGATTTAGTTTATATTTCAGGTCATAGGTTCCATATGTATATTTATTATCATAGAGTAAATTTTCTTAGATGAACTGATTGAGGTTTGCTGCATTTTTAAGAAAAGCTCGTACCCACGTATTTATTGCACCGTACAGTAGCTGTCTGTTTATGGTCTCCATATTTTTAAGTAGAACAGCTATGGCGTTAAAAATTAACTCTATGTTAATCTTTTTAATAGAGTCCCTGAAATACTTTTATGTTATCTCTTTACTACTCCACCCTTTTGGGGCAGTACTGGTGATTAAACTCAGGTCTTGTGTAGGCTAGGAAAATGTAATAGCTAGCTCTAATTGTCTAATTGTCTTGGCTTCCCCACAAAGGTGGGTGAATGTGTGTTCAAACTTTAGATCTTTCTGCCTCCCACTCCTGGCTCCACTTGGGTGCTGAAATTAAAGGCAGGGTAACTGCCTTTCTTAACTCTTTTATGCCGCCTAATATCATTATTATATAATTATCATATTATATAATTATCATTATAGTTAAAGTTTGGTTTCTGTCTAAGGTTTCTTTGCCTGTCATTACATTTGTCCAGGAAACCAGGTTAGTCCTGGAGGTCCTTATATACACAGAAAGGGTATTTTAGGGAGTAGCTCCTGTAAAAGATATAATCTATTGTCCATCATAACTTAAAAACATTATTGCATAGTGTTTTGTCTGCTTGTATGTCTGTGTCTCATTTATGTGCCCATACCTGAGGAAACCAGAACAGAGCATCAGATCTCCTGACACTGAAGTTACAGATGTTTGTGAAATGAACCCAAGACCTTTGGAAAAACAGCCAGGGCTCTGAACTGATGAATAATCTGCACCCTTCTTAGGGTGCTGATAGCTTGCAGGATAAAGGCCAAACACTCGGGCATAGAGTACGTTGTTCCTCACCATAAAGCTCCAGCGCTACGCTCTGCTGCTGCTCCTTTCCCACACATTGCTGCCTTAGCATCCTGGAGCGAAAGCTTCCATGAATCTTGCAGTTTGAGCAATTCTGTTGGAATATAATCCATAGTTTCCACCTTTATCATCTTTCTTTGTAGACATGTCCTTCTATCTCAGTTGAAATGCTGCCTGTTTTCTGAAACCTTGACTTTAAGGCAATTTGGCTGGTCTTTTTCTTTTGGTATTCTTCATATTCTGAATGTATCCTTCTAGCTTGAGAGCATCCTCCAGCACTTCCAGTAGAAGAGCTACAAAAAGTGTAAGAGGTTTCCATTTCCAACTTGAGAGGAAGGTTGGGAAGTAGGTGGTGAGCGCATGGTTAGCCACAAGAGCGGTAAGAAAAAGCCCTTGAGACAGCCAAAGCCACAGGCCAAGGAATGGGCAGAGTAGACCTCTCAAGCTGCATCAGAAAGAGGAGATGAAGGAATAAATGCAAGGGGATAAAAAATCAAACGCCAAGGACACTTTACATCCCCACCCCTCAATACAGGAGCAAATAAGAAATCCACCCCTGAATACAATAGTAAATTAGAAATCTGGAGAAAAGTCAGTCATTTCTCTTGTGTGAGATTTCACTGGCACCATTAAAACCCCTGTCTTGATGGCCATCACATCGTTTCCCACCCATAGCTAACATGCTTTGTTGGAGTCTTGTTGTACATTTGAAAATACAAAAGCATAAGACATAAAGCAAATTGCTGTTAGCATAATAAAGGGGGTGAATCGGGACTACAGAGCACTAATAAAGCAAGCTACCACCATTTAATTGACAGAAATAATCCTGTATTTTTCTACTAACATAACACTTTTCCAATTAAAAATGTAATTATTTTTAGTACTTTTAATTAATTATTTTTTTCTTGATCTTTTGAGAGTAGGCCTCATGTATTCTAGCTTGGCCTAAAACTTACCATGAAGCTGAGGATGACCTCAAACTCCTGATCCTCTTGCCTCTTCATACCTATCACAAATATGTACTACCACACCCAGCTTCTATCCTTGGTTATTTCTTTTTTATTCAGCTTTCAAAATCTTCAAGTGTTGACTTAGTAGGAATATTTGAATTCTTCTACTTGAAAAAGGGGAACGAGGAGAGCCGAGGAATAACTTGACAGGACAAGTTCTAGGACATCTGGGCACATCAATCCCCTAGGTGCCTGAGATGCCAGTCAGAAAGGGCTCCCAGTGGTGCCTGGTTGCAATTAGGATGTTTTGCTACCTGCTGCCTTCCCTTCCGCTCCATCTTCTCAGGCTAGAATGAGTCCTGACTTCACTGTTAGCGGCAGAGTTTCATAGGCAGCCTGGTGGGTGTAGAAGGAGCAGCGGGCTGCATTCCGGCTTCCGGCTCTGGGCCGCCTGGCTAGCTTATGCCCCGAAATAACAACACACAAATTGTATTTATTTAAATATTGTCTGGCCCATTAGTTTTAGCCTCTTATTGCTTAATTTTTATACCTTGACTAACCCATATTTAGTAATCTGTGTAGCACCACGAGGTGGTGGCTTACCAGGAGAGATCTTAACCCTGCGTCCGACTCAGAGAGGAGAGGCATGGCAACTGCCTGAGGTGTGTGCCTGACTCTGCTTTCTTTCTCCCACAATTTTGTTTTGTCTACTCTGCCTACCTAATTTTCTGTCCTATTAAAGTGCCAAGGCAGTTTCTTTATTAACCAATGAAAGTAACACATAGTCAGATGACCCTCCTCCATCAGGTGGGGAGAATTCCTTCTTGCTGAGGAGAGGTCTTTGTTCCAGTCATCCCTTAAAGAGGCATCTGAGGAGGCTTACTCAAGTTAGGGAGTGTGTGGGGAAGAGTCAAAGCACACTGATTTATATGCTAGTCTCATCCACACAAAAATAAGCCCCCCAAAAATAATAGCTTCAGTGAAATATCCAAAATTGTGTTTGACCCAATATCTGCCATAACCCATAACCCATCCCTACCAACAGAGAAAATGAGCAATCACACCTACTAAAATTGCCAGGTTTCAACATGGTAACACTTGAAAGCACACAGGATCCTCCTTCCCACAGACTGTAGCTAAGCCTCTGCACCCATATATTAGCGATTTAGTTACTGCAGGACCCCTTGCGCATCACATAGAGTGACTTTTTTTATCATGCATGTGAGAAAACAAGCCCGAAGACACAAAGTAAGTCCATTCAAATTTAAATAGCTAATACATAGTAGAGCGGACAGTTATGGTCAGGTTGGTATTTTAATTCTTTTCTCTTTCCACTATATCACAGAATATGTGTGGTCTTGAAAAATCAAAAAATTTAAAAGGTAATAGCATTAAGTTTTAGTTGAGTATCACAGGAACTGATCCCCCTTCAAATATGTTGGAGCCATGATACAAGTGCCCCTTATGGGAGTTTTCCATAGGAGCCCACATGTAGTAGAAAGCGTGCTATATTTATCTACACCCAGTGAGTCTGGCCAACTACATTAATAACCCCGTTTAAACAAAGAACTACAGGCCGGACAATGACTCTGACTCATCAGATAGGAGAGTAAGGAAGTACTTGTTATTCTTGGTCGATTTTTATTTCTATGGAGTGTGAGGCAGGGTCATGCTGCAGACACCGTCCTTTTAAACACTCGGAAACCTCTGCCACTTCCTGAGGCTGATGGCTTCTTCCTCTGAGGGAGCAGCTCAAGGGACACAGCATGGAGCAGGGTGACAGCTCTCTTGTCCTTGGTGCTAATGGGCTTCCTTTCTTCCCCCCACCCCCCAACAATTGACTTTAGATGATACCAAGCTGTGCAGATGGATGATAGAGACTAGGAGCATTTTTCTTTGCCTGTTTATATGGTCTGTGTTTAAAATACGGCTGCTCTTTAAATAGCAAAGAGCTCATGTTTACTGAGTACTTTTCTGGAAGTATCTGTGTATATGTGTGTGTGTGTGTGTGTGTAAGTGTAATGTGTATGTACAAAATTCAGTGTGCTCAGGTAGTTACTTGCCATCTGGTATGGAAGCCTTTCAATATTTGAAGACCTTGATGAAGAATGGTTTTGGTTCCCCCAGGGTAGTCAGCACTTGAAAGGCAGGCTATTGCTTATGTTTCTTAATGTTCCTCCAACAGTGATGTCCTGATTTAGTTTTTGTTGTCAATTTGACACGACCTAGAGTGACCTCAAAGAGTGAACCTCAATAGAAGAAATACCTACATCAATTTGGTCTGTATTCACATCTTTGAGGAATTGTCTTGATTGCTGGCTGGTGTGGGAGCTCCCAGCCCACTGAGGGTGGTTCCATCACCCTCTATAAGAAAGCTCTATAAGAAAGCTTCCTAAGTGTAAATCTGGTAGCAAGCCAGGAAGCAGGGCTCTTCCATTGTTTCTGTTTCAAGGACTTCTCTTCATGTTCCTGCCCTGATCTCCTGCCCCAGTTCTCTTCACAATGGACTGTGACCCAGAAGTGTAGGATGAAAACCCTTACCTCCCCTGGATACAGCAGGTACCCAGTACAGGTTCAGATAATAACAAGTATTAGGACTGTCACCTAACCCTCCTCGATCCCAGCCTCCATGGTATCAAACATCTAAGTTATACAGGCCTTACGGAGATGAGCGATTTCCTTATGTTGACAAGGGATGGCCTAGAAGCAGGGTGAGCAGGAAGTATCTGAAAGGAGGTGTACGGAATGAGAGTCAGTGGGGAAAATGCCAAGATGAAAACAGCTTCACAATGAGGAAAAGGGTCCTGGCTCTCGCTCAACGGCTTGCTGATTTTCCCTTGATAACTAAATTACCCCTTGTCGAGGACCATGTCAACTGAGGGAAAAGAACCCCCCTCCCCACTTGCTTCTCCTCTAGCTTCCCTTGGGCTTTTATTTATTCCCCATCTTGCTTTCCTGCCATGTGCTTGCACAACTGTGGAGCCGGCTGAGAATCTCTGACTAGCCTGGTGTTTCTAAAGGCTACTTAGAGTGAAGCAGTGGATGGGGGGGGGGGAGGCTTCGTGGGGAAAAAGATCTGCTTGTAAGCATGAGGACCTGAGCTCTGCTTCCAGCACTCCTGAAAAAGCTGGGCAGGGCCTGCTGCGACCCTAGTGCTTGCAAGGGGAGTGGCAGACGCAGGGGTGTCTCTGGGGCTCACTGGCCTCTATCATAGCTCCAGGTTCAGTGAGAGGCCCTGTCTCAGGGGAAATAGGAGAGCGAGATGGAGCTGGCCAATCAAAATACTCCTATTGCCTTTGTGTGCGCCCAGCCACATGTACTTGCATACACAGGTAGGCATGTGACTCCACATGAAAAGAGACACAGGCTGCAACAAGGGAGACATCTCAGGTTTAGTCATCATCCATCTGGGGCATGCTGTGGGTGACGAAAAGCAAGCAATTCCTAAAAGGGTGACCTCTGAGGTCTGAGGCCACAGGAGGAAAAACGTTACCACTTGCAAGTGGTAGTAATTATTTTCTCGTTGTGGGGGGCGGGGCTGTTGTTTTAAGGGGGGGAGGAGAAGTAGAAATGGCAGACTAATCACAGTCCCTGAGTCAGTTCACCTCCAAGGTGCCCCTCTGTTTTCCACTGACTTATTATGTAAGCGGGAAGCCTTATGGTGAAGGTTTTCTCGTTTGTGTTATTTAGGGCAATTCTTTCCCTCGTGAGGCTTCCTCATTAAAGGCTTCAGCGCATCATTCTGTTGTTGTGTGAGAAGAGAGCCGCGTCTCTGGAAAAATCTATCCCCAAACTGTTTTCCAGGTTCTCCAGGGTCACGTGCCAGAAAGTAAACAAAGACACACAGCTCTGATACATAATTGGTGTGCTTTGTTAGTATCCCATTATGAGCTCTCTGATGGCTATTATCCACATCACAATCGTTTGCTATAACCCGATAAACGTTGAGCCTTTGCTGCTGGCAGGGACTTCTAAGTTCACCGCCTGAGATGCTCGTCATCCCGTAGGGAAGGTTTCAGTTCTCCTTTATGGACGGGGCAGCTCAGACTCAAGAGATAAGGGCAATGCTCGCTGGAAGTGGTTACTAGCAAGAAAGTGGCACCGTTAACATTTCAATTGGGGGTTTGTATGCTACAAAAACTGGGCACTTTGCAATGCTCTGAATGAACGCAGTGGCAGAGCAATGTGGTGACCTCTGTACGGAGGACTTACAGGATCACACAGAGCAGGTTCGCTCCTTTGGCCGTGGCTTGTCCTACAAAGCCTCGTGGAGGGGAGAGCACAGAAGTGCTTGGAGGAAGATGGTATGATGGAGGGTTTTCTGCAATGACTGAGGGAGAAAGGCATTGCAGCCAGAGGTGCTTTGTGCGCAGAAGCCCGGAGACTGGAGGGATGTGCTGTTGCAGAAGCATTCTGAAATGTGAGGTGAGAGGGGCAGGTTGCAGGAGGTGAGGAAGAGGAGGGTGGGCAGGGCCCAAGACAGGCGCCATCCACTTCTCAGAGAGCTGGCTTTCACTGCAGCCTCTTAGGTAGCGCTTGGCAGACCACGTCTCGTTTTTGCTGTTCTTAACCACGTTCATCACATGTGCTTCTTGCACAAAATAATTTTTGTTGCCCTGTTATCACCTCCTTTGACTAGCCTGGCCAGTTTTATGCCAAGTTGGCACAAGCTAAAGTCATCGGAGAGGAAGAAACCTCAATTGAGAAAATGTCTCCATAAGATCCAGTTATAGGTAGGCAAGCGTGCAGGGCATTTTCTTAATTAGTGATTGATGGGGAAGAGGGTCCAGCCCATTGTGGGTGGGAAAACCCTGGGCTGGTGTTCTAGGATATGTGTTTTAAGCCACTTGAGGAAGTCAGAAGGGGCAAATCAGTAAGCACTCCGCCATTGCCTCTGCATCAGTTCCTGCTTCCAGGTTCCTGTCAGATTTGAGTTCCTGCCAGTGGCGCCCCTCAATGTGACTTAGGATATGTAAGCCAAATAAATCCTTTCCTCCCAAAGTTGCTTTTCGTCATGAAGTTTCATCATAACAGTAGCAACCATGGCTAAGATGGCTTCCTTGAGAAACAAAGAGGTTAAATTTAACCCTTGTTTCTAATATGGCCGAACATACAACGTAGGCACTCAAAAATGGGAGGGTGAGAAAGGCCTCACGCAATTGGGAAGAATGGATCAGTGTTAAGTGCAGCCATTTATATGTTTATGTTACTCTTCTATTTTTTCAAGGTGGAATTGCTTCTCAATAATCTCAGGTTCTGTTTACATAACCCAGTGCTGACCTGCCACTAAGGGAATGGTCACAGAGAATCTCTGGTGGTGCCCAGGCCAGCACTGTAACACACTGAGCTGTGTAACCTAAGCCCTGCTGGTATCAGTCTTCTGGTACCATATCATACTTCTTACTGTTTTGATCTTGTCCTCTTTTATTTTCTTCCTGACCCTCTTCCACAAAGGCCCTTGAGCCTTGGCCATGGCATAACGTAGATATTCCATTTGTGGTGAGCACTCCATTGACACTTAGTCTCTGCACTTTGACTTGGTGTTCCTGTGTCAACCACTATTCATCGCATGAAGAAACTTCTCTCAGAGGAGGTGTGGGAGCTGCACTAGTCTATGGGTGTAGAGATTCAGATTTAGAGGGATGTTTGATACTAGGTTAATTTAGCATAATAACAGTGGTTGGCTAATTCCTGGGGACTGTGAGCTACCAACTATGGGTTCTTGGCTCAGGTTTACAGCACCAGGTATGTGTTTCCTTCTGTGGAAGAGCCCTTAAATCCAACCAAATAGCAGTTGGTTGTCTTTATAACATTCATGCCACTATTGCATCCTAGCGCATATCTAGACATGTTGGTCATTATTGTCATTTACAAGGTTCACAGCTGGGTAAGACTGCTGATGACTTCCCCAGTAAGCATCCATGGTACCTTCCAGCAGGAAGCAAGCTTCCCAGCCAATACCAAGCTGATTTCTCCATGACCTATGACCAACTGTGTGGCGTCTTCAGAAATAAGGTCTTCCTATCACGTCCTGAGGGGTAGCCAAGAGCAATGTCAATGGCCGGTGTTGTTTGGGGGTTTGTGTGTCTGTCTTAGTTAGGGTTTCTATTGATATGACTAAACATCATGACCAAAAGCAACTTGGGGAAGAAGGGGTTTATTTCAGGTTTTACTTCCAGTCCATCACGGAGGGAAGTCAAGACAGGAACTCAAGCAGGGCAGGAATACGGAGGTAGAAAGTGATGCAGAATCCGTGGAGAAGGGCTGCTTATTGGCCTGCTCTCCATGGCTTGTCCATCCTGCTTTCTTGTACCATATAGGACCATCTGTCTATGGATGGTGCCATCCATAATGGGTGAGACCCTTCCGCTTCAAGCATTAATCAAGAAAATGCCCTACAGTCTTGCCTACAGGCTAATCTTATGGAGGTGTTTTTTTCAGTTAAGATTCCCTCTTCCCAGATATGTCTAGGCTTGTCAGACTGACAAAAGTCAATCAGTGCCGGGTTTCAGGGACTCAAGGAGAAATATTGAGTTCTTTGTTTGTCAGCCATGGCTTCTGGAAGGAGCATTATCCAGTCTGTAGGGAAATGTCCAAGTAAACACTCTCCCTCTCCTCTCTTGCACACACACACACACACACACACACACACACACACACACACACACACACACTTTTCTAATTGTCTTCCCACCTCCTTCTTTGGCCCATGTCCCATCTAAACTTCACCCTCCTTCATCTCACCTACCAGTCCTTCTCCCTGAAGATCTTTCTCCCCCATCTCTTCCTGAACGGTTCCTTACTAGATCGCTGGTTTCTAGAGGTACTCCAAGTAAACGCACAAATCTAGATATTCAACGCTACGATCCGCATATGAGCGAGCCCACGGGATGTTTACCTTTCTGGGTCTGCTAACACAGACCTCACTGAATATGATGCTTTCCAGCTCAGTCTATTTACCCGGAGGTTTTATTTTTCTTTAGAGCTGACTACGGTCCTGTTATCTAGGTAACACATTTTCATCATCTGCTCATCAGATCATGGACACCTACGCTGTTCCCGTGCCCTAGGTACTGTGAATAGAGCAGATGAAGACAGAGATGAATATGATGTCTCTGTTACGGGAGACAGAGTCCTTTGGGCATCTCCCAGGAGTGGCGAGGCCGGGTGCTGTGCTAGGTCTGTTTCTAGTTACTTTAGGAACTGCCACACTGATCATCATGTTGGCTGCACCAGTTTGTTTTCCCACCATACACAAGAGACCCAAAAATTCCACCAGGAAATTCCTAGAGCTGGCCAACGCTTTCAGCAAAGTGGCAGGATAAAAAAGTCAGTAGCCTTCCTCTATCCTAAAGATGGCCAGACAGGAAAAACACAAACAAACAAAACCAGAGAAACAATCTCATTCACAGTAGCCTTAAAAAAGTAACCCTAAAACACTTAGTCAAGGAATTTAATAAAGACTTCTGCATTGAAAAATTGTAAGTGCTGAATAAACTGTAGAGACCACTCATGCATGTGGATTGGTAGACCACTCATGCATGTGGATTGGTAGACCACTCATGCATGTGGATTGGTAGACCACTCATGCATGTGGATTGGTAGACCACTCATGCATGTGGATTGGTAGACCACTCATGCATGTGGATTGGTAGACCACTCATGCATGTGGATTGGTAGACCACTCATGCATGTGGATTGGTAGGGTTAAAAATGTCAAATTGGTCATCCTACCAAAAGTAAGTTATAGATTCAATATAATCTCCATCAAAATTCCAATATAATTCTTCCTGGGAATTGAAAAGCAATCTTAAAATTCATGTGGAAGCAGGAAAATACTAGAATCCACAGATTTTACACTTATATTGGATTCCTATTATTTTGGATTTAATAATAGTTTTGCTGATAGGTGATGTGTATGTCAGTAACCACAGAGCAAGACAACAGGCAAACAGCTCTGACATGGAGCAAGCTTGACACGGGAGCCCAGGAATGAACAAATGCTTCACAGGGAAAGTGACATTGAATAGCTGGAGCAACGGGCAGCCTTCAGCATGAACAGCTGAACTTTCTTTGGCTTCCTTTGAGAAAGATCTATTTGCCCGCGGCCATTCTGTAACCATGCTACCAAAACTAGGCCTGCCTCTGGAACATGGTCAGAGTGGAACTCATTGGGGGAGTTTGTTTCTTTGTTTTCTGTTTCCTGTGTTCTGTCACTATACCGTAAATCCTGCTAAGGCAATGATCACATGTATACACCTTTACCACTGATCCCACAGCGGCTACTCAAGAAACATGTGCCCAGCGAGGTCATGTGACCGCTGACTGTCATTTCTGTGTGTGCATCCTATTAGCTCCAGGCAGTTGTTAGCCAAGATGTCAATGTGGTGCCAAAAGCACCTAAAAACAATCCAAGGAAGCCGCTTGGCTGCATTTTTGAACTTACTGCTATTGTTCTGAGTGTTTTAGTTTCAGCTGAGGATGTCCTCCCGCTTACCAAAGTGCTCTGTAGCTTTTCAGATCATGATGAGCGATCCCTGGGGACTATTTTACAGGGAATCAGTATGGAAAAGTTGATGCTGGAGTTCCCCAGGGGACAGCTCAGGCCTTACTTTCTTCAGTTGCTTCCTTTTCTGGAGCCTATTCACTTGGGGACTCCGTAAGCTTTGCTTTCTACAGGAGTGTCTTACAATTGTCTTATGATGCGATAATACCAGTATGCAGTGTTGTATAAAAATATTGATGTGTCTGTGTGTGCTTGTGTGAGAAGGGACACATTCATGGAGGCTGGAGGGCAATGTGTGCATGCAGGAGCCCATGGAGGCCAGAACGAGGTGTTGGAGCCCCTGGAACTGGAATTACAGGTGGTTGTGAGCTATCGTATGGGGTCTGGGAACAGAATCAGACTTCTCTGCAAGAGCATTAAGTGCTCTTAACTACTGAGGCATCTCTTTAGCACCAAAATTCAAAGCAACTTCCAAGACCATTGTTCAGGGGTTCTCAAACTGTGATTTATAGAAGATCCTCTTTGGGTAAGGAAGGTTTGCATTTTTAACGTTCTGATGTAGTATTGGCTTGTATCTGCTACTCTTTAAAAACAGCTTTGCAGGAGCGTCATACAATGGACTGTGTTATGTGTCTCCAGACCTATTCATCACCTGCCCACTGCCTTCCTATGCTCTCTTTCTGTTTCACATCCTCTTCCCACATAGTCTTCCGGCTTTCAGTTCACATATATTTTCATATTCCATTATCTCTCTTTTAATTCTTCCCAACCCCTCAGATACATTTTGCTTCTTTTATGGTCTCTTTTCTACTTTCATATCCCAAACACAAGCACGCTTACTTGCTATAAATACACACACATAAATGCATATACATTTTGATTGATCTTTGTACAGAGTAAGCAATGGGGGTCTAGTTTTATATTTAACACATAGGTATCTTGTTTTCCCAGAAGCCATTGTAGAAAGGGGTGTCCTTTCCCCAGTGTGTGTTGTTATAGCATTTGTAAGACATCAGGCATTTGCAATGGTGTGGGTTAATTTCTGGGGCCTTCTTTTCTAGTTCAGCCATGAGACAACCACACTATACTAGATCCAGTGGGATTCTAACACTCACACCACGCTAAATAGAGTTAAGAGCAGACAGCAGTGAGCAGGAGAAGGCCCAGCAGAAGCCAGGGTGTTCTGGAGAAAATCCCCCCACCCCCAGGGTTTTGTCTCTCTGGACCACACTCATCATAGCTGCGCTATCGGGTAAGCTGGACTCCGTATGCTCCATTGCCTGCTGCAGTTCCCCTGTCATGGCCACTGCCAAGTAGCCAGCTTTTTGTTTACTTGGGATCCTGTGCAGTTCTTTTCTATTGCATGAATGTCAGACCTGATCTTTAATTTCTTGCTGCATGCTAATTTTGCATTTTTTCTTGTCCTAAGACACACACACACACACACATATACATATCTATCTATCTATCTATCTATCTGTCTATCTATCTATCTATCTATCTATCTATCTATCTATCTATCTATCTTCAGGTAAATTACTTGCTAAATATCTCATCTTTAAGGGCTTACAGGTGTAAAACTTCCTCACAGAACCATTTTAGGTGTGTCCCAGATGTTCTGAGAAGTTGTGTCTTCAATTTTCAGTTGATTCCAGGAATTTTTAATTTGCTCCCCATTTTCTTTATTGGCCCACTTTGAGAGTGTGCTGTTTAAAGGTGATTTTCACAAAATCCCTGCACTTGAGAGATAGGGAGAGGAGGAACAGCAACTCAGGGTCATTCTCACCCCACACAGCAAGCTGGAAACCTGTCTCCATTATATGAGAAACTATCTTATTTTTTAAAGTGCTTGGTTCAGTTTTCAAGGATTTGCATGTTGGTTTATCTAGCTGTTGGTTTCCATATTTGTCCCACTATTAGCTGATAAGAGAGACGAATTTATTTTAGTTCATTTTGTATTGGTTGTTTCATGTTTTTGAGACAGGGTTTCTCTGTTGTAACCTTGGCTGTTCTGGAATTCACTCTGTAGACCAGGCTGGCCTTGAACTCAGAAATCTGCCTGTCTCTGCCTCCTGAGTGTTGGGATTAAAGGTGTGCACCATTAAGGCTTGTTTATTGTTGGCTGTTACAGAGAAGGTTCCATGGGCTACTGAGAATGCATATTCCATATATGTTGGGTAAAATATTCTATAGATATCTGTTATGTCTATTGATTGATCTGTGGTGTTGTTTAACTCTAAAATCTCTGTTGAGTTTTAGTTTGGAAAACTCATATAGAGATGAAGAGGACTTCATATAGAGATGAAGAGGACTTCATATAGAGATGAAGAGGACTATTCAAGTCATCATTATTTCTTAGGACCTATTAAATGCTCATTAGTGTTTGTTTTATGAAGTTGGAAACGTCCATATTTTGGGCATATGTACTTAAATTGCTAAATATATTCTTGATGAGTTATGCCCTAAATATGTCGTGACCCTTCTTCATCTCTTCTAGTTGTGTTTGAAGTTCACTTTATCAGGTAACAAGAGCTATGCAGCTCCAACTCTGGTTTGCTGTCAAATCAAATCATTGCTTTTGTTACTGCGGTGTGCTCCCATCCTCTAAGCGGTGGTGATGGCCGTAACTAAGGCCAAGAGAAGGGGACTGTTTCCTAAGAAGACCCACATAAGACAGGACGGGATGGACAAGCAAGGGCGGGGGAAGAGAAAAACCCTGAACGACAGCACCCTAACATCTGCAAAACTCGCAAAGTAGAAACGCGAAAAGCATGAAGAAGGGAGCCGATAGGACACCTCCCAAACGCTCCCAATTTCTGAATATTCTAAATAAAAAACTAAATAGTTGAAATACCAGACAAAGAACTGAAGACGATGTTCTAAAAACAGTCCGCAGCTTCACCGAGGACTTACTGTGCTGAATGAAATAAGGAAGGTCCTGACCAAGGTTAGAAAACCAGCAATATCAGTAAGAAAGTGAAAAAAGCATGTAGGAAAATTCTGCAAGGAATAGTGATTCTGGAATGGATGCATGAGCAAGCAAAGGATTAGAGATAGAAGCCATAGAGCAGGTTTCTATGAAACATGGATATTGGCGGGGGCCATAGCACCAGCGGGGCCATAGCACCAGCGGGGCCATAGCACCAGCGTGACTGTATGAAGGAAGAGGAAGGCTTTTCTAAAGATAAGTGAGGTAACTGAATCAGAAAAAAAAAGGGCCAAAAAAAACCCTTAAATTTTATGAAAGGCTTAGATACCTTTCCCAAGGTTCCCGACAGCTAAGTGGAGACGTCAGGAGAGGGGGTTGGGGGGCCGGGGGCCAGAGGGGACGGGACTGGACAGTTCCTCTAATAGCATTCACTACTATGGCTTTATTAACAAGAATGGAATCCTCAGTGTATCAAAATACACGGATGAACCACGAATACAAAGCAGACAAGGATTCTTCTAGCACATTGAGAATCAACACGGACATTGCCGTTGCCAGGAAGCGCCAGTATGTCAGAGCAGATGTACGGGATTTCGCGGAGGCTGTGGTTGCACCTGCGGATGGTCTAGCTGCGAACTAGCAGTGTTTGGCCTTTCTCCACGGCAGTGAGGGTAGGAGAGGATGCTGCAGCTGATTCAGAGCAGTCTACAAGAAGAGCATCCTCCTTCAAGGTGTGATCCTCAGAAGTGCTTTAAAGTGCAGCAACGACCCTGCCGCCAAAGGAAGATGATTGCTTCGTCTGGGACTCCAGATGCCCGCAGGGTCCACAGTCATCTCTGTGTCAGCAAAGCAGCAGGGGACTTGTGCGTAACTGTGGGCGACTTAGAACTTTTCTCACGGAATGAACCGTTTGTCTTTTGGAGAGCGTGTTCTCAGAATGGAACTGAAACGGTGGCTGTAGATCACACGATGTTCCAATATTTCCTTACAGTTGTGCCAACAAAGCTACACACATACAAGATGGGTGTCAGCAGACGCCCATCAGTTCCCTGCGACAGAAAGGGAACAAATCATTAACCGTGTAACAGAAAGGGAATGAATCATTAACCACACTGCAGGCAGCCGTGAGTCTCTGGAACACTTATGAATCATGATCTCAGTTCTCTCTTGGTGACAGTCACTGAGGAAAACACTCCTTTCTGGCAGTTTTTTTTTGTTTGTTTGTTTGTTTTTTGTTAAGACTCTGTGGTATTATTGGAGATATTTTTCAACAACAGACACATTACATGGAATTGGAAAATTTATAGCCGGAATAATCCGTTGTCATTTCAGACTTGGCTCCTACAAGATGGCCGTGCAAGCAACCACTGACCTCTTTTAGAAAACAATACACATCTGCACCTCCTGCATGGAGAAAGCTATTGGCCCGAAACATAAAACCTTTTCCAATAATAAAATGCTGTGCAATATATTCAAAGGAAAAAATATGAGAACCCAGAAAAATGCTTATTAAAAAAAAAGTAGACAAGGAAAACCAAACCGAATTTTTCTGTATATGTCGTGTTTGTTGCAAATGTGTTAGAAGAAACTATGCAGCTGCTGGAGAGTCATCCCAGCAGAGTGCCCCTGAAGACAGCGCTCTACCCTCTCCCAGCCAACGGGCAGCGTGGAGATCAGAGCCCAGAGGACGGAAGTGAAACTGTGTTTAAGGGAAAGGGCATTGGCAAATGCAAATGTGTGCGCCCTTTTGTTTTTTAAAAGATGTCTGGATAAAATGTGTAAAACACATGGAAAGCTAGTTAAAAAACTGTAATCAGATCACATGGTTAATAAAGGAAACGGGCTGGCCCTGTGTTATAGGCATGTTAACGTTAGCCATAAGGACAAGACCCTGCTGTCCCGTACTGGGCTCTGACTCAGGGGACTCCTTTCCTTTGAGCTCCCCTCAACTTCAGTTCCCTGACTGTTTGTTAATGGTTGGTTCTTAGAAGAGGAAGGTGAAGCTTCCCAAGGGCAGGAATATAAGTGCCATGATACATGACAGGTGTCACTCCCAGCTTGAGCATGGGGCACTGCAGGGAGAAGGAGGCACAGTTCAAAACTGCATCCTTGATAGAATTCCCAGCAGCCCAATAAAGAAGTAAAGAATTTCCTATTGCTTGTTACAAACAATGTTGTAGTGACCTTTTAAAGCTTGTCTCCCTATACACTCTATGGAAAATTATTAGACAATATTGACAATACTGTGTAGTTCAGTAGATGATACCAGGGTGCTCTACAAAGTAACTATAGAGTTAATTATACAAGGACATAAGGGATCTGCTGCTCCGCGTCTCTGCCTACCTTTACCACCTGCAGATTATACAAACCCTCACACACGTGAAAACCCTGACACACGTGAAAACCCTGGCACACGTAAAAACCCTGACACACGTGAAACGGTCACTCACCGTGATTTGTTTAGCAAGGCTGAAGGTTGTGTTTCTTTCTTCTTTTTCTTTTTTTTAAAAATCAACAAGTTATCAGTTACAATTGGAAAAGAGGTGTTGAGAACGGATCAGGGTGAAAAAGCAAAACCCACCTTTGTAGACATTGCGCGTCTACACTCAGTCATGAGGCTATCCCGCATTGTGCAGGGCAGCTGCCCTGGTTGGCAGCCTCTTTGCAGGTGCAGTCCCTGGGCCCACGTCACGTAGCCCCCAGGCAGCAGGTGCATCCACTCTGCAGCCTTTGCACTAGCAGGAGCCTGCAAGAGAGCGGTTGAAGTCATGATGAGGTGGAATCAAGGGACAGATTCTGACGGTTGAGCTAGCAAGTGGCATGAGTTTTTCCATATTTACTGGTCTAAGGTTTGTCAGATATGAATTTCCTAGTAATAACCTTTGCCCATTGTTTTGGCTTTTTCATATTAATTTGCAGGAAGGCCTCATATTCTGGGGATTATAGTCCTTGGTTATGTGTATTATGTTTTTACCTCCATAGCTTGTTTCCACTATTTAAATTTTGTCTTTTAACGAATAGAAGTATTTTGTTGGTTGATCTGGTTTTGATTTTGCTTTATTTTGTTTCATTTTTTTTTTTTTTTTTGTAAAATGAACTCAAGTCACCTAAACTGGCCTCAAACTCACTATGTAAGAGAGACTGATCTTTAACTCCTGACCCTTCTGCCTCTACCTCCCAGGTGATTACAGGAATGTCACACTATCGACCAGTTTAAAGGGTTTTTTGATAATAAACATATATTAAATTTTATTCTCTTAAAAAAAAACCCAAAAAGATAAAAGTTACCAATTTGTAAAACACCGAGTAAAAAGTGGAGTGTTGTATGTTCGTGCGGAGAGAAAAACATGGTTGAAACAATGTTCCGAGCAAGACAATGCCAGGTTGGAGGCAGCGTAGGCACCACTGTAAAACCAGGACGCGACTGCTGCCCCCAGGGCTCTGGGCAGAGCTGATGAGGCTTAAACAACTTGAGGGAGCCCTCTCAGGCGCTGTTAAAAGCCGCTGAATTTGTGTGCCAACCTTTTTCCTCTTGTGGTTCTTTTTTTCTTTTTCCTGGAACTTGCTCTGTAGATGGGGCTGGCCTCGAACTCATTCTTAAGGGCAGAGGCAGAAGTATCAGTCAATGCCTGGAGGCTACTTCATTGAGGGAGAAGACCGGGTGGGTTTCAGTTCCTATCAGACACATTGACAGAGGCGGCTTAGAGGGTGGCCTGTCACAAATTAATGTCTCAAGAGGATGTTTTTAAAGATTAAAGAAAAAAAAATGCTTTCTTGACAAGAGAATAGGCAGTGGGGGCGGTGGGGGGGGGCAATAGCAACAGCACACCTGGTAGCAAGGCGTCTGGAAACTGGCATTTTGTAGAAAGTAAAAATTTTTGGTTAAAATATGCAATATTGAGTTAAGAAGTTAACAGACAAATGATGTAATAACTTTTTAAGTTTCAAATATGAATCCAGGAAATTTCAAATAATGAGTGAGTCTTCTCTGAGATTTGGTTCTTTGTGTTTTTGTTTTGTTTGCTTGGTTTGTTTTTCTTTAGATTTTATAGTTGGACTAGAAAGTTGGGCTAGTTGCTCCAGAAAATTTTTGTTAGCGAGAACTGGGATGTTGGTCACTTGAGACTGAATGTTGCTTTTCCATGTCTACTTGCTAGAAAATCCAGTCAGTTTCAGGGAAGGAAATACTGATTTAGGATTACTAAATTATTTTTTTTCTTTTAGTAATTATAGTATTATGATCTCTTTAAAAGACTTAATATTGTTTTCATGTTTTCTAAGGACTGTGTTAAAATTTGATTGAGATGTATCTTTTTCATTAAAATTGACTCTATGGGAATTTGTTTTAAGAAAAATAAAGCATAAGAAATAGAAACCACAATGGAATGCACCACCATTAGACCAGGTCAAACATAAGAAAGGGCATGAGGCACACAAGTCAAGGACGAGAGTAAATATTACTTTCATATAGCAATAAAGAAACAAGTAACCAAGCATCTTAGTTACCAGGGAAACAGGAGTCAAAGCTGCTTTAAGAGTCCATTTCATCCCAATAGGGATGCTGCCATCAAGAAAACAAACAAGGATTAGGGTGGAGCTACACAATGCTTGGAGGGATGTGTTACTGTGGAAAAAAATAGAGGCCCCCTAAAATAACTAAATAAGGAGGTACTGTATGATGCAACCATACTATTTCTGCAAACACAGTGCCCCAAAATATAAACTATCATGCTGCAGAGATTCCTATACATCCTGTTTATTGCAGCGGGATTCAGAACAGCCAAGATATGCAGCCAGCCTACTTGACCACCAACGGAACAAATGGAAGAGGAAAATGTGCCATCTATCCAGGATGGAGCTTCTGTTTCATTAAGCTCCAAGGACACAAGGAAGCGTACATTTATTCCCTGTACATAAAAGCGTACAAAATTGTGTCATTTGCTGAAAGTGGACGGAACTGGAAGTTGCCACGTTAAGTGAAATAAGTCGGACTGAGGAAGACAAAAATGACTTATTTTCCCCATACAGATAAGCCATACAAGGAGAGTGGGATTATTTAGGTGGAGGAACAGGAGCAGCAGGAGGTAGTAGTAAGGTATGAATATAGTCAAAATGTTGCGTGGAATCCACCTGTCTCGGTTTAGTGTCATCGTCGTGATCAAGACCATGACCAAAGGAAACTTGAGATGGTTTACTCTTCCAGGCTAACTGTCCATTAAGAGAACCAAGGCAGCCACCCGGAGGCAGGAGCGGAAGCAGAAGCCTTGGAGGAATGACGACTTGCTCAGCCTGTTTTCTTATACCACCCAGAACCAACTGACGAGGGTTGTTACTGCCCAGAGTGTACTGGGCTCTCCTACATCAGTCATCAATCGAGAAAATGCCCCATCAGATTGACTTTAGGCAAATCTGTTGGGCATTTTCTTGATTGGTGATTGATTTTTCCCTTTGCAGGTTGTGTCAGTCTCTCTCTCTCTCTCTCTCTCTCTCTCTCTCTCTCTCTCTCTCTCTCTCTCTCTCTCTCTCTCTCTCTCTCTCTCTCTCTTTCTGTCTGTCTCTCTGTCTGTCTCTCTCTCTGTGTCTCTGTCTCTGTCTCTGTCTCTCTCTCTCTCCCCATCAATTTTTACACTGTATGTATGCTAGTAACCAGGGCACCATCACTTTGTACAATATATGTATGCTAATAAAAACTTGATAAAATATTCTGAAAAAATTATTCATCAAATTAAAGCAAATCAAATGGCTTTCTCACTTTACAGCTTATGCAACAGTGCCCTCTAGTGGCACAAACGTTGCTGCCCTTTATGTATCTTCTTATTGCTCCACTCTCGAGTTTCAGGGGTTCAAAGCTTCTTGAAGTCATGGAAATTCATTGCTAGACTGAGTTATTTAGCAAACTGAGATGCCAGAGTCTTTTTCTGATGGAACTGTTAACTGTTACAAGTGCACTATTTTTGGTTGCCTCTGTGTTTTGGGTACCCCGAGGGTAGGCAACTCTGTTTTGTTAGCAAAGAAGAGAACGATTTGCCTTCAGGGAATTTTGTCGGCTCCTCTTCAGGGCCCAGTCTTTGGCTCTAAGCAAGCTGTGTGCACCTCAATAGCTTGAGTTACTGGAAAGTGTTCAAATTCATTTTCCTACCCAGCAGACAGTGTTTCCTCAAATGTGCTATGACTGAATTCTCAGTCACATCTCCTATTTTCTCAATTGCTAGTTGCTAAAGATATAGCATCTTTATGAACATATGAGAAATTTAATAGTAACAAGGATTACATCTTTAGGATGGAGGAACCAGTCATTTTGAACTCTATCCAAGTTTCTTAATACAATTATCTGTCTTTTATGGTCACCACGGTAGCTCCTTTTGTCTTGCCTTTTAAGATATCTATTCAATACATAGAAGGAGGGAGTGCCATGTTTTTTCCCCCAGTGATTTATGTTCTTCCTTCTGCATTTTGACAGTTTCTCTTTCAACCAGCATTTCTGTGAGTCTCCTCAAGATTAGGACTGAGGAAGAGAGTATTTTCTGTAACCCGATTAGTCAGGGCAAAAGGACGTGTGAAAAATAAGGTACCGCTGCACGGACAGATGATTTCAGTGGGAAGGTAACAGAAACACCCCCCTTCTTTTTCAAAGTGGAGGGTACTCCGCTTACTGGAGAGGTTATGCTTACCATGCGCAAGGCCCCGGCTCCAGTCCTCAGCACTCAAACAGAGCCACAAAAGCAAGCAGAGGGTATTAGACCTCTGGAGTCTCTGGGGAAGAGAAGGGAAGGAGCGGGCGGCTTCTGCTTCTTGGAGTCATGTTCCTCTAGGATAGTCTTGTTATTTCCCAGGTGATCACCATGAGATCATCTGGGGTATCGTTTTCTCTGTAAATATTTGATCCCTAAAGCTCCCACATCCATTTTGTCCAGGAGAACAACGGCAAAGCATTGAGACAAGTTTTTTAAAAGGCTTAAAGTGGGAACAAATAACTCATGTGACATTGCCCAGGGATCCTGTTCTAGCATCGGGGACACCAAAGCGCCGGCTCTGACCAGAGGTGGCCAGGCGATTGATAGCACGAGGCTGGAGCTTGGTGCTCTGTCTTAGCCTGGCTGTCCCCAAACTGTCACCCAACTGTGCTTAGTAGATTTAATATATTTCTGGAAGGATGCTTTACTCTTGAGCAATTAAAAAAATGCAAACATGTATCGTTGCCCCACAGATCTTATTAGAGGAGGTCCTCATTCCCTCCTACCCTACCTGCTCTCAGATCCTTCCCACATTTCCACACGGTGAGGCAGGAAGCATCTTTTGAATTTTTCTTTTTCACCGTGTTTTAGAAAGAGCTGCCGTGTGTGACCAGAGATGTGCTTCCTTTTCCAGGTCATGCCTGTGAGGCTTGCACGGCATACAACCTACTTTTGTTGCATCACGAGGACAAGTTGTAGAAACGGTTCGAAGTTTCCACCTCTGTTGACCCCGGGCTCAGCATTTGAGCCCTTTGAGCTCAGCTTGTTTAGAGCAGGGCAGGTCCCATGGCTTCTGCAGTCCTTTTAAGCTGTGATTTCTCAAGTCCCCACTGTAGGCCTTGGATAGGGACCTGTGGGTCTCAGTCTGGACGGCAGAGGGCGCACTGTCCCCTGTGTGCCTGTGACCACTGGGTACTGGAAAGGGTCTCATAGCTGCAGCTGATGTTCCTGATGGCGGGAAGGAGCCAGGAGGACGCCGGAAAGTCACGTTGTGAAAAGTCTCTTAGAAAAGACAGGTTAAATATTGGATTCTTTACTGTTAATTTCCAACTTCTAAGTAAGCCATTAATTTAACGGGCAGCTTAAACAGGTAACTCTTTTAAAATGTTCTTACGCATTCATGGATTTTCACGAATTTAATATTTAAATCGACTATAATGTATATTTCCTTTCTATCTTATTGGTCTGGTGTCCATTGCATTAAAATGTTAACCAACGATAGTTTCTTGTAATTTACTTCTCTATCCGTTAATGTAGCCTTACTAATTTTTTGACTAGGATTTCCTTTTTTGTTGGCCAGTCTTGTAATTTTCTGGTCCCAAATGTCAATCACTCACCTCACTAACAATTTTTCTTTTATTGAGTCTTCTTTTGATGGGGGATGGTCCTGGGCATCAGTCTTGCCCCTAGGGATGTCTACTGGAGGGACAGTGGCAATGCTTATACACCTTTTCAGTGGTTTCACTCGTTCTTGATTTTGAGCCTGAAAGCTTAGGTAATGAAAAATTCAGGTAGTATGGGCTCTCTTCATGTTGCAGGGGGAGGACCTGCTTGTTCATCCCGGCTGCCTGGCTAGCTTAGCCCCCAAAACGACCACACAGAAATTGTACTAATTAAATCACTGCTTGGCCCATTAGTTCTAGCTTCTTATCGGCTAACTCTCACATGTTGATTTAACTGATTTCTATCAATCTGTATATGGCCATGTGGCAGTGGCTCACCGGGAAAGATTCAGCATGTCTGTCTCTGGCGGATGGATGGTGTTCCTTGATTCTGCTTTCTTCCTCCCAGAATTCAGTTCTGTCTTCTCCGCCTACCTAAGTTCTGCCCTATCAGGCCAAGGCAGTTTCGTTATTCATTAACCAATACAAGCAACACCATCTTCATTTTGAAAAATACTGTGTTTTTTTTTTTTCAAAACTGCTGAGAGAATAGATCCTAAGTGCTCTCACTAGAAGAAGTCGCAAGTATGAAAGGCAATGCTTATGTAATTAGTTCAATTTGCCATTTCACAATGTACACACATTTCAAAAGATATTGTACACTATATTACTGCAAAAATAATTACCATAATTGTTACTACTGATAAAACCAAATGAAGTTTCAAGTTCTTTTTGATTATTTTATGATTCAGGTTGATTTTTTGTCAATCCCTGTTTATGCTAGCCGGATGATTTTCTTTGACATATGTCTTGTCTGTCTTGTTTCCAACGTAGGTTGATCATTTTGGGTTTTACAACACAAAATCTTTCAAGCAGCGGTACCTGATCGCCGACAGGTACTGGAAGACGTATGATGGTGTAATCCTTTTCTACACTGGCAACGAAGGGGACATTACCTGGTTCGCAAATCACACGGTATGTGGCATGTGGACATCGTGAGGTGGCTTCAACAATTCGCCTTTTACTGTGATGAACTGGAGATGTTTTCTGAGATCGATCACGAGATTTATTTTTCCCTTTGTGGCACTGGGACTTGAACCTAGGGCCTTGCACATTTAGAGTAAGGGTCCAACCACTGAACTGTGTCCCCAGGCCTGTTTTCATTTTTAATTTTGAGGCATGGTATGACAAACACATCCAGGCCGGCTTTGAACTCACTGTAATCCAGGCAGTACGTGAATTTGCAATCCTTTGACCTCAGCCCCATAAGTAGCTGGGATTACAGGCCTGCACTGCCAGGTCTCGGTATTATTATTGTTCTTACTTATGAAGCTATCAAAAAGAAAGAGAAACTCATCAATAATTTGAAAAATAGCAAATTTGCACAAATAAACAGTTTACAAAGAATAAAGATGTTCAAGAGGCTTCCATGTTCTACTTAATTATAAATGAGAACAACAAAATTCTATTTTCAGAAAGCTGAGTATTTTTAAGTTAAAAATCTAGATTTATTGCATATAGAGGCTTTTGGATTTTTTGGTGTTTTATCTTTTTAAAAATTTAATTAATTGATTGATTAATTAATTAAAATATTTATTTATTATGTATACAGTATTCTGTCTGTGTGTATGCCCACAGGCCAGAAGAGGGCACCAGACCTCATTACAGATGGTTGTGAGCCACCATGTGGTTGCTGGGAATTGAACTCAGAACCTTTGGAAGAGCAGGCAATGCCCTTAACCTCTGAGCCATCTCTCCAGCCCTAATTTTATTTTATTTTTTTTTTCTTTTGGTGCTGGACTTAAGACAAGGTCTCTCTACATGGCCCTGACTGTTCTAAAAAATTATTTAGACCAGGCTGGCCCAGAACTCATAGAGATTCACCTGCCTCTGTCTCCTGAGCACTGGGATTAAAGGCGTGCGCCACCGCGCACATCAGCACATATCGTATCAGCACATATCGTGCGCTTTGATTATGTATGGCCTCTGCTAGGTAAGTAGAAGAGTGGGATTTTTCATACATTTATTCAGCCTTGTGCATTTGGAGGACAGTATTATATTAAGCATGGAGTCGGTGTCCAATAAATACTTGTTAAAGAGACGAAAAAAAAAAAAAACGAAAGCAAAAGCGTAAACAAGTGTCAGAAGATGCAAGTTTCACCGCCAGGTGGGGAGGGGCAGAGGGAAGATTGCCGGTGTATTTCAGTCTTGTTTCTCTTCTCTCTGTTCTCGGATACGCATCCGCATCAACACAGTAAGATCCTTAGCTTGCGTCCATACTTGTTTCTGGTCACCTTTCACTAGGCTTAAATCCGTTAGTAAAACCTAAATTAGAGCACGTGAAAACACAACATCCCCCTTCTTGGCACATCAGGACCGGGAGCGGAAAATGTCAATTTTCCGCAAAAATGCAGGCTGAATTATGATAGAGAATATCGTATTATCCAGAATGGGAGTATCTGCCAAGGCGCCGGGCATTCGGGAACCCTCAGAAAATGTTTGCTCGGTCAGGTGAAATAAAGATGTGACTTCTCTTGCAGCTTCTGAGTTCCTCACTTGTGATCCCACCCCATAGAACTAAGAGTCTAAATATGTAGAAAGCAGAAGAAAGGAGATCCCGGACATGGGTCAATGGCAAGTCGGATCAAGACTCACTTCCCGGCAGACTCCTGCTGTTAGTCTGTGAGAAATCAGAACTGCCTCCTCTCTTTTCTCTTCTTTAGATGTGACTTCCCTTTGTGCCTGAGCCACAGGGAAGTTCTCCTGTCCAGAGCCCACTCTTTAATCTAGGTGGAGAGCTGGTTCTGCCTCCAGCTGACCCCGCTGCTGTACAGGCTCCGCAGTGGGAGTTAAGGCTCCCAGGGCATCTCTCCCAGTAGAGGGGGAAGAATGAAGACACTCGGGAGTAGGAACAGGTCCAGACAGTTGACCAAAAGAGATCCTGAAAGGGCAGATCCTCACCCTCCCGAGTTCAAGAGAGCTTCCTTCCCAAACTAAAACCTCACGATTGTGTGTTCACCTCTGTGTGCAGATTTTCCAAGAGACTGCACAGTAGAGACTATGTTAGCCAGATGCAGAAGTTTCGGTTCTTGCTTTGTAACTTGATTGTTTGAATTTGGATGAGCTTTTGACTCTACAGTTTAGTCTTCCCATCTGTTAAATGGGCCTAATAAAATATCTCTTTCCTAGTATTGTTTTGAAGACTAACTAAAAGTAAGAAACCTGCAGAAATACAGTGTTGTGTTGTGGGATATTTGTATGCTGCATGGGGAAGTATTGCTGTGATTGGGTTAATAAAGAGCTGAGGGGCCAGTAGCTAGGCAGGACTTATAGGAGGAACTTCTGGGCAGGCGGAGGAGGTAGGAGGAGATTATCGAGGAACAGACGAAATGCCAATGAGCTATGCAGGGAGTCAGGCATACAGAATGAAAGCCACATGGTAAAACGTAGATGAATAAAAGCAGATTAATTTAAGTTATAATAGTTAGTGGGACAAGCCTAAGCTAAAGCTAAGCTTTCACAGTTAATAAGAAGTCTCCGTGAGTATGAGCAAGGAGGTCAAGACCATGAGGGGTTCGTCCACTGAGACAGTTTGCCTGAGCTAATGAGAGCTCACCAACTCCAACTAGGCTAGGAGTAAAGGAGCATGGGATCAAACTAGTTCCTCTGAATGGGGTTGATATTTGGGTCAGACTGAGGGGCCACTGACAATGGCACTGAGATTTGTCCCTACTGCATGTACTGGCTTTTTGGGATCCTATTCTCATTGGTTGTAAACCTTGCTCAACCTAGATGTAGTAGGGAGGGCCTTGGACTTTCCACAGGGCAGGGTGCCTTGCCCTCTCTTAGGACTGGAGTGGGGTGGGGAGGGAGTGGGAATTTGGGTTTTTTTTTTTTTTTTTTTTAGAGAAGTCTCTGTGTTGTTATTTGGGACTGGCAGCAGAAAAGAAAAAGAAGTCTTGCCGGGCGGTGGTGGCGCACGCCTTTAATCCCAGCACTTGGGAGGCAGAGGCAGGCGGATCTCTGTGAGTTCGAGACCAGCCTGGTCTACAAGAGTTAGTTCCAGGACAGGCTCCAAAGCCACAGAGAAACTCTGTCTCGAAAAACCAAAAAATAAAAATAAAATAAAAAAATAAAATAAGAAAAAGAAGTCTCTGTGTTGTTATTTGGGCTGGCGGCAGAAAAGACAGTCTGTCTGCAGTATTAATACATGTAACATGTTATTTAGCCCTCTTTTGAAAATTAAGAATGCCCTTGAAATGTATGCAAGCACATAATCACTGATTGTACCAGGCATCGGTTCAGCTAAGCTGCTTCCTGCCAAAGCCTGAGGTCAGCTCCACAGAGGTCTGTTTCCACTCGTAAGACACTGGCAGCCTGGTGGTGTAAGACAGACTTGTGAGTTCCTATTGCCGAAGGTAGAGGAGTCCATCTCTCCTCCGTGTTGAGGAGAAATGGACAGCTCTGCTGGGCTGGTGCATGCAGAGGAGGGTGTGCCTGAGCTGGGTGTGCCTGAGCTGGGTGTGGCTGGACCTGGGATGTGTTGCAGGAGTGAGCAGCTCTGCAAGAGAAGCGGGGTCTTGAAAACCACAGGTATCAGGCTAACATATCCATCATCATCACAGATAGCTCTTCTAATTCCTTATAGATTGCGCGAAACAACCAAAGCCTTTTTAAGATTCCTATACATTGTTAGGAAATAGTAACTTGTTCAACTCCAGCATCATCATCAGGAATGATTTGGCTTTAATCCATGCTAAACATCTAATCAACTGATGCTGTCTGCCTGGGGAGCTCTCTTAGGAAGGATCCAGAGGGCACCATCCAGTCAAAGGGAAAGAGGCAGCAAATGATTAGAGAAGCCATCAGTGTGGGGGATGTAAGCGAGTCCAGTGGCCCCAGGTGACTGCTCTGCATGACAGCCTGCATTTCAGCCTTGGCTCTGCCACCTGTGTGAACACCGAGCCTTGTGTTTCAGTGTCCGTGTCTGTAAAACCACAGTGCCTGATCCCTGTTTATTGCGCTAATTAGGTGAGTTATTACATGGAGTGGTTAGAACAGTGTCGGACACATTGGAAGCGGGAGTTATTAACAGCTGATGTTAGCTAGTTTCCTAACATTTAAGATCAAAATCCCCAGGGAGTTTGGTGTGGGTATCAGAAGAGGAGGTGACATTTGTAGCACAAAGACAACTAAAAACCTAGTTTTTGTTTTTTGTTTGTTTCTTCGTTAGAGACAGGGTCATCATTGTCACCTCAGGCCAGTCTGGAAGTTTCTATGTTATACAGGTTGGCTTCGCGCTAACGGCTGGGGGACCCTCTGTCTGTCTCTCTACTGCTGGCACTGCCACACTTGGCTACAGAACCCATTTTCCTTTCACTCTAAGATAGTGTGGTGTGATGTTCAAAGGCGCAACAAGGACATGTATCTGTGGAACACAACACAAATTGCAGTTTTTTTTTTTTCTTCAGAGAACTCTTTCTGGTGTGGTTTAATATCTATTTTGTATGGTCTGCAAAAGTTCAATGTAATTTTTTTTTTAGCACCTCAATTTTACTCCTGGATTTGTGATCTCTTCCCAGGGTTTCATGTGGGATGTGGCTGAGAGGCTGAAAGCTTTGCTGGTGTTTGCTGAACATCGGTACTATGGGGAGTCCCTTCCCTTCGGTGAGGACTCATTCAGGGTATGTACACACTTTTTAAGGTTGTCCTTTTTGGGAGGTGGATAGGGCAGGGTCTCCTATATCCAAGTGTGTCCTACCTTCACATTTTACGTGTTAAGATTACGGGTGCGCAACGGATAGTGTGTCTGGTTGTATGTGGTTCTGTGTGGTGGTCTTTTGTTTGTGTTTTAATGAATAAAGCTTGCCTGAAGACCCAAGTGCAGAGTTAAGCCACTAGAGGCTTGGCGGTGATGGCACACATCTTTAATCCCAGGACTCAGGGGACAGATGGATCTCTGTTAGTGCAAGGCCACCCGGGGCTACATAAAATTGATACAAAAAGAGAACAGAGCTCACACAAAGGTGATCCCAGCACTTGAGATCACCGGCCTCTTATCCGAGGGCTTAAGGCTCTTGGCTTGGGAGACTTGAAAATTGTCTGAAATTCTTCTGTGACCCAGACCTTCAGAGTCTCTTCTCTGGACTTTCATCAGTTTTCCATGCTCTGTCCTAGTCTCGTTTTGCTTTTCTTCTTGCTCTGGCTACTCTCGGGACTCTACTCGCCGGCCTCTCACCAGGCGTCTGCAGCAGTCTATTTACTCCTGCTGCCTGGCACAAAGTGCCTACTTGAGCAGCAGCTAGCTTCTCTCAAGGCTGCCACGCCCTGGTCAGGTCTGGTGCCCTGACCTAGGGAGTCACAGAGCATCACGCCTTCCACATTGTATCGACTAGAACCAAGTCACTAGGTCTAGTGCAAGTATCAAAAAGTGAAATTAGGCTGTAACTTTGAATCGATTGAGTGTGAACAAATTTGCAGATTTTTTTAAAAAATCCCTCTTAGTTCTGAGTTCAGTGCTACTTCACATTGCAGAAGGAAATGGACCCACACAGAGAGCCGAACCATCACGGAACTTGCCGAGTGGGTTTACTTTTATTCGGGATCATTGTCTTCCAGTGACACATTGTTTCCCTTCCAGCTTTGCTGTCTGTGATTGGCAGCTGAGCTAGTTCCCGCTGGTGCTGTAGTAAATATATCGTCTTTCTGGTAAAGAGGAGAGAGTTTATTTTGACTCAGGATCCTCTTCTCAGTTGTCTGAAGGATTTAGTTTGTATTGGAATATATCTTAGATAGTTTAAATATATCAAGACTTGAAATAAAGTTAAATAAAAGCCGCATATTAATCTTAGTTTCGTATTCCATAACATTTATTGCTAAATGTTTCTATCATTTCTACAACCTCAGCGAGGCCTTGAGCAAATAGCATCTCATGCAAATGGCATTTGGAAAGGAGAACACAGACAGGACATGTGACAGGCTTGGGCAGAGAACACTGTTGTCCTGTTGGAAGAACAAGCTGGCAAGTTGTGCTGAGCTGTTGAAATGGTGACGTTTGCTGGGTAGGGCCAAGCCAGGGCTGCCTTGCCAGGGAGGTGACAAGGTAGCACTTAAGCTCCTTCAAGAGTCACATAGGGTGGGTTCACTTCCCTCCCGTGGCCAGCGGTCCTGCTGAAGGAGCTATAGGGCCCTCTGAGGTGAAACTGGGTTGAGGGGCTGGAGAAGGGGAGGGACACATGTCTATCAGTGTCCCGAGTCTTCTTCACTGTCTGGATGGCTGTGGTGACTTCCGCACAGAGGAGCTCAGACCTGGGGCCCAGCTTTCTTCAGTTACGCTGCCGGCTTACACCTGCTCTCTGCCCTTGTCTGACAGTTGGACTGGAGCTCTGAAGTCCTTTCAGGACACTTCCTCCATCCTCCCTGGCTTCTGACAGATCTTTGGGTTTGGCGATTGTTTCGGTTCTTTTTGTGGTTGTTGTATTTGTGTGAAAACCAAACAACCAGGCTCTGTCCGGGTAGAACTGGTGGGCTCCAGGCAAGAAGGAGAGTTATGTTTTCAGGGTCAGACACTTGGCAACAATTTTGAAAAGTGTCCCAGTGACAGTTCCTCTGCAACTTTCTTTCTACTTCAGAAACAAAAATATGCTTCAAGCCTCTTAAGATCATTGACATCCATCCACCCATAAAGCAAGACCTGTGCTTCAGGCTGCTGGCCTGGGAAGGCTACCTGCAGGGATGCCTCAGGGCCCATGTTATTCCTCCAGGCCAACATTGTGTATTCCAGGAGACACCGAGCATGTGTTGGCAAGACCACTACCATGAAAGCAAGCAGACCATGAGCTATGGCTTGACAATTCCCCTTGGTGCTCATGGGAAATTTCTGCACAACCTCTCACTCAGCCACAGGCTGATTGTTGTACCTAATTGTTTTATGTTTGTGACAAAGAAAATGAAGGAGCCTTGCAAATTTAAAATAAACATTATAAACCACATCAAATAGTTGTTTAAATTTCTTGACAAAATCAGCACTGTGGCAGCAGAGTTTGTGTGGGAAAAATCTTTAATTAAATAGGTCAAGTTATGCTACTGCTGGATCTTGCTTTTTGTCATGTATTTTTTTTCAGTAAATTTAGGGAGGGAAGGAGGAAGGGAGGGAAGGAGGGAGGAAGGGAGGGAGGGAGGGAGGGAAGGAGGGAGGAAGGGAGGGAGGGAGGGAGGGAAGGAGGGAGGAAGGGAGGGAGGAAGGGAGGGAGGGAAGGAGAAAGGGAGGGAAGGAGGGAGAGAGAGACTGATAGACTGATTCCATTTAATGCAAAATGTATTGTGTTGCACAAACTCAAATCACTTTTCACGAGTTGTTGAAACCTTGACACCTTGGCTTTCACTGGGCTTTTTGACTCAACGTCTGGAGAAAAGCTTACATAACTCAAGTTCTGTTCCGGATGTAAGCTTCGCCTATGCGGCGACTGTGTTCACATTTACATCTGTGTTCATCCTTCCAACCCTCAGGATGCCAAGCATTTGAATTTCCTGACATCAGAACAAGCTCTGGCTGATTTTGCAGAGTTAATCAGACACCTGAGAAAAACTGTCCCAGGCGCCGATGGTCAACCCTTCATCGCCATCGGGGGCTCTTACGGAGGTGTGCTTGCAGCCTGGTTCAGGATGAAATACCCTCATTTAGTAGTTGGGTAAGTGCATTTATACTGGACTGGAGAACTTGTTTTTTTCTTTTCCTTCGAGACAGGGTTTCTCTGTGTAACAGCCCTGATTGTTCTGGAACTCACTCTGTAGACCAGGCTGGCCTCGAACTCACAGAGATCCACCTGTCTCTGCCTCCTGAGTGCTGGGATTAAAGGTGTGCACCATCATGCCTGGCTCCATCTCCACCAGCACTTTTAATGATCAAGACAAGAGATTCATTCTGGGTAAATTGTTCCATGCTGTTGTGTAGATGTTTCCGGATCCTCCCATTAACAGCTATGCTATCTTTCCAGTCATCTTGTTAAGGCTTAGTTTCCATTCTAATTTATTTTTTCAAATTATTTCAAAATTATAAATAATGTATAAAATATTATAGACTATATTTGAATTTTTGCATTAGTTCTTATTAGTTTGTTATTGAATCTTTTATACAATGTATTTCATCATTTTCACCCTTTTCTTCCAACTCCTTCCTGATTCAGCCCCTCTTCCCCGACTTAACACAACTTTGTGTTTTCTCTTCTTCCTCCTCCTCTTCCCCCCTCCTCCTCCTCTGAACCCATCAAGTCCCTATTTGTGCTACCTCATGGATATGAAGGGTGGTTGACCTTCGTTGGCTACACTGTAAAGATACCCGACTCTCTTAGCAACTGCCCATTGCCAGTTGGGCTCAGGCTCTCACGCCACCTCCCCTTTCCAGGCGAGGGTTTTGTCTGGCTCGAGTTGGTTGTTTGAAAACTTACTTGAGTCCCGTGTTCTTTCTTCTCTCGTTTCTTTGATAATTCAGAGCTCTTGCAGCTTCTGCCCCTATCTGGCAGTTTCAAGAGTTGATTCCCTGTGGTGTGTTTATGAAGATTGTAACTGAAGATTTTAGGAAAAGTGGAGAAAAATGTTCGGAGAGCATCCTCAGGTCTTGGGGTGCCATTAACCGCCTCTCAAATACGGGTAAGCTTTACCTAAAAGAATGTGTTTTCATTGAGCTTCATTTGTTCAATACTTCCACTTAATTGCATACACACACACACACACACACACACACACACACACACGGATTTTCTGCCTGAATGTATATCTGTGTATTATGTGTGTGCCTGATGCCCACCGAAGTCAGAAGATGGCATCTGATTGCCTGGTACTAGAGTTACAAATTGTCGTGAGGCACCACGTAGGTGCTGGGAATTGAACCTTGGTCCTCTGGAAGAGCAGCCTGTGCTCTTAATTGCCGAGCCATTTTTCCCAGCTCCCAATTCCACCTCTTAAGAAGTACGCATTTTACTAAAGCACAATATAAATTCTAAAAAGAAGAGAAATCAAAATTTCTGGGCCAGTGAATTTCCTGACGCAGTTATCCTCCACACCACCAGAGAGCATTGTCAGACTCCCAGAAAGCCATGGCATTCTTAGTCACATCAGCAAGCCTGCATGGCCCGTCATTGTCCTCTTGCCTCCATCGCCGGTTGATTTTACTCGTTCTTGAATTCTTCAGGAATTGGAATTGTACAGTGTGGGTTTTTGGGCCTGGTATCTTTTATTCAATACTCCACGTTAGCGGCGTCCATTTGCTTTATGTGGCCGCTTATTCCTTCACATTGTTCTGTAGTATTCCTATTTACTTCAAATTATCTAAATATTAAGTATTTCAAGTTAAGATGGGAAGTAATAAAGCATACTAATTTTGGTAAGTCCCACGATGAAGTTAAATTTGTCTGTCGTGGACTTATCAGATGGTATTAAGGCATTTTGTTGAATAGTGCAATAATTCTTGGTAAAGTGGCACAGAAAATTGTATTTTCTGTAATGCAACATGAAGAACGAGAGATCTCTAAAGACTTAGGTTGACTAGGATTTTGCAGTTTTCGGCAATGTTATTCTGTCTCCAGGCAGTGGTCTACCATGGCTCACCAGAAACTTACACCTGTGTGCTTCCCTAAACTCTGAGGACATCCAACGCCTGAAAGACTGGATCGCTGAGACCTGGGTGAACCTGGCCATGGTGAACTACCCATACCCAGCCAGCTTTTTAAAGCCTTTGCCTTCTTGGCCTATCAAGGTAACAGGATAATGCCCTGCCCTCGTTTATAAACGACTGTGTGGCTTTCATCAGAAGAAGAAATACTGGTGATGGGGGTCTGTGGAGCATGCAATTTGGGGCTGGAGTCCTGAGTTCAGTCATTTTCTGATTGTGTTGCCTTGGATGTTTTCTTAGCCTTAGCTTCCTCTGAGAATTGTAGATAAAATGCATCAATTATTGTGTAAGATCAGTGGTTGCTGTTAATGGAATAATTACCAAATCCAAGGCTGTACTTTGTAGATATAGTTTATCTAATTTTGTGATACATGTTTTATGTCTAAGTGTATGCACTACATGGTCCGTCATTGATACTTGATAGGTGACCTATTTATTGAAGTGCTAAGATAGTGAGTGAGCTGCTAAGCCTTCTAAACGCTACACACCGTGAAGGGTGATTGCTATGCTGAGCAAAAGAGTGGGAAAAGCACTACTGGGAGCTATTGGGAGGGCATGGCCCCAGGCTGCTGCTTATCCACCGGCATCCTGGACAAGGCCCTCTTCCTCCTTGAGTTGCCATGCCTTTGCTTGTCAGCCTCAGAAGAACAAGGTATCAGTTACAAATGTTTTCAATAAGATCCAAATAATTCGGACCTGAGAAGTGTAAAGACACCGATTTATAGGTTCTGCAAATGCATGAACACTGTCTTAGTTAGGGCTTCTATTGCTGTGAAGAGACACCATGATCACGGCAACTCCTATAAAGGAAAACATTTAATTGGGGTGGCTTGCTTACAGTTCAGAGATTTAGTCCATTATTATCATGGCGGGACATGGTGGCATGCAGGCAGGTGTGGTGTAGTGAAGGAGCTGAGAGCTCTACATCTTGGCAACAGGAAGTGAGCTGAGACACTGGGCATGGCCTGGGCATATATGAGACCTCAAGGCCCGCCCCTACAGTGACACACTTCCTCCAAGAAGGCCACACCTACTCCAACAAAGCCACCCCTCCTATTAGCGCCACTTACTATGAGCTTATGGGGGCCAATTACACTCAAACTACCACAAACAATTTATATAAACTTAAATTCTTTTCTATTTTAAAGATTCTTTTGCTGCCCCATCATTTATTGTATATGTTCTTTTTAAGCAATCCCTAGTTAAGAACAAGAGTTTTAGAAAGCAAAAGACAGTTATGTTTTTATGATACTTTTGACTCCACAACTAGAATGGGAGTTGGAAAAGAAAATTTAACTAGTTACATGAGAGCCAAGTTTCAACAGCTCTTCATCAGTCCTACTGGACTGATGAAACTATACCTCACTTAAAAACACATAATTAAAATAAAATAAGTCTACTTGCTGTCAGAGTTATTTCTCTTTATGTATAGAGTGGACATCTTATACAGAACAGATTGGAAACTAATATGCATTGAATTAAGGTGGATGTTGATAACACAAAGTTATTATTATTATTATTATTGTTGTTGTTGTTGTTATTATTATTTTGAAACAAAATCACTTTGTAACTTAGGGTGGTCTAGAACTGTCCATGTAGCACAGTCTAACCTCAAACTCACCACCTCTTGCCTTCATTCCTAAGTGCTGGGATTGTGGGGGGTACACCCCTACACCTGAACACAAAGTTACTAAGAACAGCTGCTGTCTCTTTCCTAAGAAAACCTGGATTTAAGCATCAAGCTTACCTCTCTGTATTCTATCGTTCTACAATGTAATAACTAAACATATATCGTCATTCCTCTTGAAGAACAAATGAATTGCTAGATACTGTGCCAAACAGGGATTGGTGGACTCTGTATATAAAGAACTCTATTGTAGGTGTGGTGGGCCTTAAGAGTTTCTGTCAGTTTTGTAACTGAAGCCGGAAAGCATGGGTAAACCGTGAGTGAGAACGGCCAATCACGCTGTGTTTGGAAGTGCCAGCAGCTGGCTGCAGTTGGCCTGTAGGTTAGTTTGCTGGCTCATCATCTAGAAAGAACCCTAGGGAGAGCTTCTTCGTGTTACCAGGTTTCATCATGACTTGGATTAGAGAACACAGTATAGCGTCTATGGAGCTTTGTTGTTTAGTCTTAAGTGGAAACCACTGTTCCTCTACCCTCTTTAAGGAATCAGCTGCAGCCATTGGAGTATGTTTCAGAAGTCTGTTTCCAATTCAGCACAACCCCCTTTAAGCACTGTGTGTATATGATTTGGAAGTTTATTTTATTTTGCAAAATAACTTCCTTTTACCCAGTTCTTGTCATTCTCTTTAATAATTTCTTGCCAAAATAATTCCATTTTTTCTTTATTTTTGATTATATGAAGGAGTTCCTTTTGTGAAACGGTTTTGCCTAATAGATTCCAGGGCTCATACCCGATACGCAAGCACTCTACCACTGAGTTATACTTGTAGGCTGATACTGACAAATTCTTGATGGCTTATAGAATACGTTTGTGATTCTTTTCTTGTCTGGATGCCCCCCCCCCAAAAAAAAACTAAAAAAACAAACCCAAAACCCAGTTCTTTTGCAGTTGGTTCTAGAACCTCCCATTGTCGGTTTCTTCTCTTTCCACAGTTAGCTGCACATTCAATTTTCACGGATCCCTTTTCCCATTTTCACTGCCCCTCGCTCCTAAACGGAGCTTCGGATTGCTTTCTGTTCTCTGCTCATTCCGTTTCTCCTTTCTTGACCCTGGCTGTGCTCTCAACCCCCTCTAATCCCTGAACACTACCCAGCTGGGGACTGCTCTTTCACTTGGACAGTTCCATTTAACCAGAACCCCTCCTCCTTCGGATGCACTTCCTCCTCTTTAAAGGGCTGACAAACAGCAGACCCTTTTCTGAGTCCCTAACTCAGACTTAGCGTCGTGAGGTAACGGTTGGGTTGCGAAAGAGAGCAGGCTGTTTCCCATGCACGTATGTCTCTGGAGTATCCTTGGGCAGCGACTAAATGCTGTTTGCCACGTCAATTCAGCGCTCATTCTCCCTAATTTGTCTCTGCACATTGTCCCTATTTGCTTTTGTTTACTGGTAACAGAAGCTGCCACAGTCATGCAGAAATAATCGCGGACTTGGCTGGCAGAACACAGGGAGGAAGAGAAAAAGGAAATAGAAAACCCTCTGTCATTTGACGGTTCGGGTCGCGTTACAAACCACTACGCCTCTTCTTAGATTTAAAAGCGCTTTTTAAAGGAGGCTGAAGTTCGTTAAATTCTGTAGTCTTTCTTTTAGCTGATAACCTAGCAAACGTTTTAGCATCTTTTGCCCAGCCTTCTGAGCACGCGGGCACAGCGAAATAGTAAGACATAAAAGGGAAAATCTCTTCCGTTTGTCTCGGTGTTTGATAATGTATGCACCCTCTCTGGGTGGTTTAAGCGGTTTCGATGCATTCTATGAAAGGAGAGCTTTTACTGACAAAACCAACGTGATTATCTGAGGCAGGGTGTGGGGGGGAGGGGGGGAGAGAGAGGGGGCGGTGGGAGGAGTTGAAACCTCAGAGAAAGAAAATCTCGCCTAAAAGCTGAATGTATCCGTTTAATCCTTCTTCTAATGGAGGGACCATACTTTGGAGAGAAGACTGAGCTTTTTTTTTTTTTTTTTTTAAGTCCATCTTCTCCCTTTTAAAGAATTGTATCTTTGCCCCTCCCCATTTCTTTTATTCTAATGCATAGTCTCCTAGGTACTGGCACCTAAGGCTTTTAAGCAAACCATTATCCTCACTTTCTTGCCTATGTGCTGGCAAGAAGGGCAGACCACACTGGAGTGCAGATCTGACCACTCCAGCATTGTGTGAATGTTCTACTTTCTCCATCTCTTTCATTTTTGCGGCAAAGGTTAGCTTTGTAGCCCAGGCTAGCCTGGAACTTGTGGTCCTCCGGTTTCAGCCTCCCTCGTGCAGAGGCCTGTCTTTCACACTGTTTCTCTGAACTTTTAAAAACTTAGAATTATTAAAATGGACGTCCAATGTTCTTAAGAATTCTTTCTTAAGATTTATTTTTTATGTGTGTTTAATTTTTTTTGCCTGAATGTGAGTATGTACACCGTGTGCGTACCTGATACCCAGGGAGTTCAGAGGAGACCATCAGATCTCCAGGAACAGGACTTACTACCATGTGGGTGCTGGGGACCCAACCCAGGTTCTCTGCAAGAACCTTTCCTATCTCGTAATTTATTTTATTTTATTTTTGTCTTGTAATTTAAAAAATTGAGTGTTTACATTTACTAGGAGACAGAAAATAAATTGTCTATTTGATTCAAGGGGTTGGCACCCAGTCTCCTGTTAATCTGCTACTTTAGTTTCTTTTAAACTAGTGTAAATATATTTAAATTTACCCTGTAACAAAATGACTCTAAGTTTTTATGAAAATCAAATAAACTAAAAACATATAAAGATAAAAAAACCAAACAATTAAAAGACACGGGTTTATGAAGATAAATGTGGAAGCTGGACCTTGGAACACAGGCTTGTAATCCTAGCTACTTGGGAGGCTAAAGCAAGAAGACTGTAAGTTTGAAGGCGTTTTGAGCAACATGGTGAACTCTCTGTCTCTCTCACATGCACACACAAATACACACACAATCAAACACATACACACACACATACACCTTCCCACTCAAATAGACACAGACAGACAGAGACACGCATGCACGCACGCACACACACACTCCAAACAAAGCTCACAACACACAAACGAATAGCCCGATGCAGGGGATATTTGTGTGCTGAGACTTTGAGAGCAGTGTTTGTCATGCTGCGGTGGGCGTTCTTCCTCCTGTCTAATTAAATCACAGCCCCTCAGTAAACAACCAGCAGTGGAAGCGCTTGCCCTGACCGGTTGGCTAATATTTGCAAACTATCAGCGTTGAGTTGAAGTATTCCATGAGGTTGTGCCAAAGTCGATAATGTTTGACTCGTAAGTGTGACAGTTCCCTATGGTTTCCCTTTGACTTCATATTTATGTGCTTTATGCAGATTACATAAAGCGTGCGACTGTCTCCCTTTGGATCCCCATCCTGTTGAGCAGTCATGAATTAGTGCAGAGTGCATCCCTTATTACAGCAGGGCCTGTTGAAGCTTTGACATTCTAAGTAGCATACAAGGAGACTATAGGGTTTTAACTTTTAGATAAAGGCAGCTTGACAGGAGCTAGTAAAGGCGTTACAGTGTTTCTGTCCTTTGAACCAGTAATTCCGGTAAGAAGTTATCTTGAAGGTAAGGGTAAAGATTTAACCATAGAGATATGCAGATTTATTTGTAATAATAAAAAGTTTCAGTGTGCCCGGCTATGGCTGCACCTGCCTTTAATCGTAGCACTTAGAAGGCATAGGCAAATGGATCTCTGTGAGTTCAAGGACAGCCAGTTCAAAGCCAGTTCCAGGACAGCCAGTACTGTTACACAGAGAAACCCTGTCTCAAAAGAAAGAAAGAAAGAAAGAAAGAACGAACAAAGTTTCAAATGAACAGCCTTAAGGCTTTCTCTGTTGCTCAGCTCCCAAGTCTCACTGCTCCTCTATGGATTGTTTTACATTTGTGGGTGTCCTTCTGACAGGTTGGTGGTCAGAATTGGACCCTGCCCTCCCAGGAGAATCTGCCCTCAGAAGGGCAGTGGACCCAGGCCTGGCCCTAATCAGGTCATGGAATTTCCATCAGCAGAGGCCACGTCTGTGCTCGCGATGTTCTGGGGCTGCAGAAAACCATGTATTGTTATCTGGTGCCAGCCCCCCAGCCACGCTTGTGTCTTTTAAGAGACAATAACTGCTCTTTGCAGAGATGCTATTCATGGGGACTCCTTTTCTTTCCTCAACAGAGGCCCAGTGTTCCTGCTCTAAGGGTGGGGGTGCTAATGCCAGCACATGAGTCAGCCCCACTGGCTACTGTGCCTTCCAAGAGTTTTAGGTATTTGTACATCAGCCCCTCTTTTCTCCCGCCTAGCTTGCATCATCTACTGGCCTTGTGAACCACACGGCTCCAACAGAACATTTTCCTCTGAACAGAACGTTTTCCTCTGAATCTACTCGGTAGTTCCGTAGTCCTGTGCTGGCCTTGGAAAGAGCTCAGTCTGCTGAGGGTGTCGGATTCAGCAGGGAGGGAGCAGGGCTGGGTGGTTGGTGATGGGCAGCCCAGTACAGCCCATAACTGACTCTTAGCATCCGTAACATTTTATATATTTCTAACTGCTGTTTGTCTTAGGGTTGCTTTATGAGAAAAGTGGTATTGTTAAATGCTAGGTAACTGTTGATGCACCATGAATAATTAAAGAGTTTTTAGAATAGTAAATCGCTGTTTGACTTTTTACTTTCCGCAGCTGGCATTGTCTATGGCTTCAGGTGGAACAAGTTTGTACTTCCAGCTTCTCTCAGATCTGTTTCCTTATGTGCCTCTTGAACATGGGCACAGAGTATACTTATGACCTCACAGTTATCTGGGTATCTTTTCCTTTAAAAAGTCACATTTATTTTTATTTATGTGCATGCATATGTATGTGTGTGCATCCATTCATGTGTATGTGTGTGCATGCACGCATGCGTGCGTGCATGTGTGTGCATGTGGTGTGTCTGCAGGTGTACTTACTATGCCATGTATCTGGAAGTCAACTTGTGGGAGTTGATTCTCTTTTTCTACCATGTGGGTCCTTCATATTAAACTCAGGTTCTCAGGTTTTACAGTAGGTAGCTTTGCCTAATGATCTATCATACTGGACCCCATAGTTGGGTTTTTTGTTTGTTTTTGCTTTTTTTTTGTCTGGGTCTCACTGTATAGATGTAGCCCAGGCTGACCTCAGATTTGCAGAGCTCCGTCTGCCTCTGCCTCCTGAGTGCTGGGATTAGAGCTGTGCGCCATTACACCCAGCTCTCATATTTATTTTTAAAGGCATATTTAGTTATTTGGCTATCATATTTTGTGATTTTTTTCCTCAACATTTGGAATTTCTAGAGCTTGCTATTAGAGTCCATGCACAGCTACCTTCCTTTTGGAAAGCCCTTTTTTAAATCTCGTAGGCTCTGAGAAATCTCACAGTCAAGAAAGCTATTCACCTGCTAGGGAGATAGAGGCCTCGGTGGGTAAAACACTTGCCTCTGCAAGCATCAAGACAGGTGCTCAGAGCCGGGCGGTGGTGGCGCAGGCCTTTAATCCCAGCACTCGGGAGGCAGAGGCAGGCGGATCTCTGTGAGTTCAAGACCAGCCTGGTCTACAAGAGCTAGCTCCAGGACAGGCTCTAAAGCTGCAGAGAAACCCTGTCTCGAAAAACCAAAAAAAAAAAAAAAAAAAGACAGGTGCTCAGATCTCCAGAACCCACACAAAAAGTCAGTTGGATGCCATGGCCTGCAGGTCACCCCAGCACTCAGAGGAGACAACGGACCTCTGGAGCAAGCCAACTAGAGTGGCCATATTAGTGTTGTCTGGGTTCAATCAATGAATTAGATCAAGGGGGTCTTAGAAAGACTCTTGATGCCAACCTTGAGCCTCACATATACCTACACACATGTGTGCATGCTCCTATATGGATGTGTGCCTCACATGTGTGAATACATACACATGTACCACGAAAGAAGAGAGAACAGTCCATATTTGCTAATACATGCCTTTTTGAAGTTACGTGAAGTACGAATTAATAGTCCATAGAAGAATTGTTATGGATGGGCACGGGCTGAGGCAATGGCTTGTTTGGCGAAGTGAATTGTTTTATAAGCATAAAGACCTGAGTTTGATCCCCAGAAACCACATAAAAATGCTGGGCATGGTGGCTTATCTTTGTATGTTTAATCCTAGGGCTGAGGAAGCAGAAGCAGAAGGATCCCTGGGATAGTCTAGCCTAATTGATGAGCTCCAGACCTATAGGACCCTGTCTCAAAGGAAGTGAACAGTGTCTTTGGATATGAAACTTGATGTGGACCTTTGGTCCTCACAGTGTTACACACAGCATTTGCTTGCTTGCTTGTTTGCACATGCACACATGCGCACACACACACGCACACACACATACACACACACAGAGAGAGAGAGAGGGGGGGGAGAGGGGAGAGAGGTGGGGGGGGGGGAGAGAAGTGTTGTCAAGGAAAGGCACAGAATTTTCCCTATAATTTATTTCTGTTTTCAAATTTCCCCTTTTCAGGAAGGCCTTGTTGGATGCTGGCCCCAGGCAGCCAGGTGATGAAGCCTGGGCACTTTCTTCCTCATTGCCTTCCTTTCTTGACTAGGGATGTGTCTCTAGTCCAGGCTTGATCCTCCATCCAGGACCTCTCTCGGAGGCAGAACAGGGTTCTTCCTGCCTGCCTCCTTCTCTGAATAATCTCTTCTTTTTGGTCAGATTTACCTACATTATCTGTTTTTTTTTTTTTTTTTTTTTTTTTTTTTTCTGTATGAAATGGGAAGGGAACTGCTCACTGAAGTCAAATCCAAGTTTTAACAAGGTACCATTTGGAGGAGTGGCTTTGTCATTGGTACTGTTTCTATTTTCATGAGGAGGCACAGTGGAGAGCAGGTCTATTTCAGAAGCAGGAGCTATAGGAATAAATTTCAGCTCTACCTTCTGCCGGCTGGTGAACGGGAATAAAGCGAGTTGACTTTACCATCAGTTTCTTTTAGGCAAAGTAGGGGACAATAGTTTATCTGGTAGGGGAGACACTTTTGAAAACGAGAAGGTGTATTGGTTAGACTATAAAGGCTTAATAATCCGCAGATGGTGTTATGACTCAGCTATGATTCCATTGTTTGTGAATATCCCCTATGATTTATTATGAAATATTTCAAATATTCAGAAAAGTTGAAGATCATTGAATAGTAAACACTCATAAACTTATCTTGAATGCCAGGGAAGTCCTCTGCCCCTGAGCTGCATCTCTAGCCCTTAACACCTAAATTTTATTAATAATATTTAGGTATATTCAACTTATCACATGCATGTTTACCTATCAATCATTTTAGCCACCTTATTTCATAGGTTTCAAGGTAAATTAAAGACATCTTCCCCTAAATAATTACAGTTTTGTGTTATTGAGTTAAATATTAGTTTATGATGTATTTTATTGTATTATTATTATAATTTTTTGAGACAGGTTCTCACTGTATAGCTCTGGCTATTGTGGAACTCACTCTGTACACGAGGCTGGTCTTGAACGCACAGAGATCCATTTGCTTCTGCCTCTCAAGTGCTAGGATTAAAGGT
>NC_052058.2:163255592-163275592 GCF_903992535.2 Arvicola amphibius
CCCAGACCTGAGGGATGCAAACGGCTGTGGTGGAGGGTGGTCTGGGAAGGTAAAAACTAAATATAGACAGAAGGAACAGGGGAGAGTTAGGATTAGGTGACTGCTGTATCTTGAGCCTTTGCTCCAAGACAATTATGACCCCATAGCTGGGGAAACAGAGGTTGGGAATGCTACCGACACCCTTCCGAGGTCAGAGGTGAGCTGCTATGCAGACCTGATGGAGTAACTCCCCCGTTGCCTGGCAACAGTGAAGGCAGTGTTGTAGCCTGAAGATGGATGTGAGATTTTTTTTTTTTTTTTTGGATGTGAGATTTTTTTCTGACCCAGAGGCCTCAGCTTCTTCTCTGTTGAGAAGTGACTTCCCACATTTTCAGGGGAGCATGGGAACTGGTTCAGGGCCTCTGAGCACCTCAACTTCCTCCAGGAGCCTCTGGGATCCTGATGAGCCAGCACAGTGTGAGAACCAGCGTGCAGCAGAGGTTCCAGAACGGGGTGTGTGGCTCAGCGGCGGGACACTTGACACACATGAGCAAGGGTTCGGGCTCAATTCCCAGCACCATTGGTACCAGGGAGGGTCTGTGTGAGAGGCTGTGAAGAATGAGTCCCCTACATGTCCTCAAGATGGAGGTTTTCAGGAAAGTTCCAGAACCTCCTACCAATATGTCTGCTTCCAAAGATGTACTCAGTCCACCAGCCTGGTTCCTGCCCATCCAAGTCCCACCACCCCAAGTTCACCTTGCCATCTCTTTGGGGCTGCTTGACCACCCATGACTTAGTATGGAATTCCCAGTAACATCTCCCAGACATCTCAATGGTCCCAAATCAGAGCATTTGAGATGATTTTTTTTTTAAGACAGCTCAAACATTTCTTTTTTAAACCTAACATTTAAAAAAAATTTTTAATTAAACTTCCTCAATATTTCCTACATGATGGCTTAGGATTTCTTCCGAACATTTTGTTCTTTGAAAGGGATTCTGGAGAGCTAAAAATGTCTGTAATTAGACCCACAATGAGAGCGGGATCTCAGGCACGAGCCTCTGAGGGCTGGAGGTTAACAAGGATCACGCCTTGGTGAAGCACCAGAATAGCATCTGTGGCTCGGCTGACTACGCTACAAATTACAAGGTCCTTTCATCCTTGACATGAGTGGGGGAAGGAAGGCATTGGACTCAAACACTGACGTCTGTGAGCTGGCCTACTGCTATACGCTATTCGGGTGGTAGATTTCTTTTCTTTCGTTTTTTTTTTTTTTTTTAACTTTTCCCACATACATAATTAAAGTTGCTTTTAAATTAAGCATTTGCGAGTGGACACAAAACGCTAAGCCTCCCACAGCTATAGTAGCCAGGGCTTCTGTGCCGCAGAAGTATCCTAGTAAAATAGACCTATGTAGATGGCGCGTCAGCCCCGCCTTACAGATAGACTGAGAACTGCTAGCGTGACCGTTGCTTTGTGGCCTGTCCCTGCTCTTCCACTCTGACCATTACCCTAAGTCACCCGCAATGGTTAATGGCTATGGTGAATTCGGGGGATTGTTAAACTACAATCAGGTCTTTATGCTCTTAGCAGAATATTGCTTATCTGTATCTTCGTAGAACCTTTTAACAAACAGCTTCATAAATCTGAAGTCTACAAATCAAATCAAGCCTCTTATGTATTTCTTCCGACTGAGGAAATCGACTTCTACTGCTCTGCAACCAAAGCAAAGCAAGCAACCGCCTGGGAGACCAGAAACCCAGCTCTGTGCATGTGATACCATCTCCTTGTCAGTACACTGGGGGTCAACACAAGCGGTCCCTGGGTCACGATGACTCAGCTTAGTGAATTTTTGACTTGATATACATATCACCTTTCTGCATGTTGTGTTCAGACAGTATCCAGTCAGTTGTGTGAGACAGACAGCACCTAGTTATAAAATAGATGTTGTATGAAATAACTTTACACAACTACAGGCTGCCGTAGGTAGGCTAGACTAAGCCGAGCTTCCTGGTGCATGCCTATAACCCTGGCACTCGGAATGCAGAGGCTAGACGATCACAAGTTTGGGGCAGGTTTGGGATACAGGGAGTTATAGGCCATCTTTAGCTACATAGAGAAAGCCCAAATTTCAAAAAAAAAAAAAAAAAAAAAAAGGAAAGGAAAGAAACTGTAAGGTAGGCTATAATTGGAAGGTTGAGTGGATGAAGTATATTTTTTATTTATCCTGTTTTCAACATCAGTTGGGTTTACTGGAATATAAGCCTATCAAAAGTCAAGTGCCATCTATAGTTTATTTATAAGATGTTCAGGAGGACCATTGTGTATCACCACCGTGTCACACATAGAGTGTAAGATTAGCAGATGTGAACATCCTTTGGCATAACAATGTGTATTCTGCTTTCTGGTGTGTGGTTTTCTCCCTTCAAAACAGCTTTGATACAGGAACTAGCTCTCTCTGTGTCTCTCTGTCTCCGTGTCTCATTCTGTCTCTGTCTGTGTCTCTGTCTCTCTCTGTGTATCTGTCTGCCTATCGTGTGTGTGTGTGTGTGTGTGTGTGTAAGTGTGTTGGTATATATGTGGGCTAGATGTTGACTTGGGGTATTTTTCTCTATCCTCAATTGCTCCCTACCTTATCTTTTGAGACATCCTCCCTCACTGAACCTGGAGTTCCCTCCGATCCAGCTGGGTTGCCTGGCCTGTGAAGTCAGGTGATGCTTATGTCTCTGCCTCCCCACTGCTGGGATTATAGGTATGTTCTTCTACCTCTGATTCTTTAAAATGGGTTCTAGAGATCTGAACTCAGGTCTTCATTCTTGTACAGCAAGCCCTTCACCAACACAGCCAGCTTTGGCGTGTCAACAAATGTTCAGTGAACTCTGTTCTCCATCCATTCTCATGCAAAGCACTCAGGACAGAGTTCAGAGTCTGCTGGGGACGCAGCCATAACATATCAGGTGCTGCCTATGTAGCCATGAGTCATGAGATAGTGCCAAACTGGCTCTTAGGAGAGCATGAGGCATGCCTTCTGGAGTCAGGGATGCAGGAACAGAGCGCTCAGAGATGAGTGGGTGAGTGGGGAGAGGGAATTTCAGTGCTCTGTGGCTTGTTAGATGACCTCATCTCTCAGGACAAGTCTGTGATCTTCAGTTTTCACTCACAATGAACCAGCCACTGATATGTCTCCCTGGGCAAGTGAAGAGCAGCTTTTCAATCATCAAAATAAGTCTCCAAGGCCCTGGGGAATGGCCAAGAAATACCCATGCCTATTTGTAGTACTTTTATTTATTTTTAACAATATTTTTTTATTAATTTTAAAAGAATTTCATACAGTGTATTTTGAACATTATTTACCCTGCCCCAGGTTCCTCTTATAACCTCTCTCGGGCCACCCATGAGTAGTTAAGAAAGTCTTTGAGCAACACAAGCTCAGCCCCAGGCTCCAAAGAGAGCTTTGTCTTGGGCTCTTGCTCCCTGATCAACAGTCAGGCTGGGATGAGCTAAACCTGGCCATCTGAATGCTTGCAAGGCTTACAGCAGGCCACCTGTGTATCTCATGCCTTCTCATTCAAAGAGACACTTCTTGGAAACTAAGTCCCCAAAGACTCTAACAGAAAGAAACTCAAGACTGCTCATATAGGCCTGGATTCCAGGCCTTGTCTGCCACTCATAGGCCCGGGACCCTGGATATATCATTGCTCTCTTGGACAACTACATCCTTACTTGTTCCTTCCATTTAAATGGTTCAAGGTTGTAAATTCCAGAAATCTAATGGGAAGCCCCTAGGAAGGAAAACACCCTGGAGTGTCACTGTGGTGGCCACGGTAGCCTCACACCTGTGGATGAGGGGAACGGGCTTGTGTCTCTGAGCATGAACTACTGTCATTGTCTTTAAAGAAGGAACCCACGAGGGCAGCTAACTGTTTTCACACGTTAGCATGTGAATCTTTAGCAACCCCCGTTATCTTAATTATAATGAGTAAAACACCTCTCTGGGAGGCCTGAGATTCAGAGTCAGCGAGCCCCTGTGTACTACTCTCAGGGAGCTACAGAACACCCTGATGCCTGACAGCTAAGTCTTGGTTGTAGAGTTTTCCCCCTGTGCAATAAGTGAGCTGCCATCCCAGGCTAGACCCTAGAACCTTCTCTGAGTGGTAACAGCCAAATATGTCTCCAAACATAGCCAAGTATGCCCTGAGGAAGAAAACGGACCCTTTTTGAGGACCAGATGTTTCTGTGTGTGAGCAGAAATAAGGGTCATGCACGGTGCCCAAAGACACAGAGGTCTGTGCCCACCTCACAAGTCACACTGTTCTTTCTTCCATGGGCACTGCTTCAAGCCTCCAGCCTTGACCTTCTCTTCCTCCAGTCCTGCTCTCACTCAGAGCTTGGCACACTTCTCTCTAAGGGCCCATTGCACATCTGGATTAGTGCTGGATCCTAAGAGATCAGCTGTGTGTTCTCAGCCCTGCCATTGTCTACCCCCTTCTCCCACTGTTCCAAGATGGCGACCATGCAGCCAGCTTCTGGGTCCTCATGAGGAGATTTGCATCTTGATGATCGCGTCAGTCCCGGGACCATCAACTTAAGAGCAGTATTTGGCCCTTTGCCTTTTTCCCTCGGTACTTCTTTTCCTGTTGGGTCTTCTGGACCCCTGGCCTGAAAACTAGGTCTCCCGCACGCCCCTACCCACAGCAACTTCCTGAGCTTAAGTAGGTATCTAATAACTAAGCATTTGCTACATTCCTCTTAGGTGCCAAGACTGATATTCTACCATTTCTCCTTATTTTTAATCTCTCTTGATAAATACTGAAAGCACACACCCCTCACCCCGCTCATCTCAGTCACTATGCTGGGTGTGTGCTGTGGATGTAAAAGTGAGCAAAACCAGGCATGGCCTTGCGAGGGGAGGGGGTTTTCGTCACATCATCCATCACAAACATAAATGTGCCTTCACCAGCCTTCCTGTCTCCTCTCTCCTCCCACCCCCTGCCTTCCTCCTGCTTTCTGTCTGCCCCCTTCCTGGCAGCTTATGTCCCTCTGGCTCTCCTCTACCCCCGTCCGAATCCATCAGGGACTCTTCCCAGAACCAGTGAACAGCTTCTTGGGGGTGCTGGATCTCGATCCGGCGCCTGCCGCCCTGGTTTTCTCCTTGGTGAGGGAATGACTGCCTCAGAGGTCTGCTGAAGGGGTTTGACAGGTTAGCTGGGCTGACCGACAAGTAAGGAAGATGGGCCCTTCCTGGGGATGGGAGGACATGAGGCCATCAGTCATCTGCCACAAGCCCTAGACGAGCACGCGGCTGCGCTCCTGTGGGAAACTCCCAGCAGTGGAGGATCAAGGGCTGACAGCCCAGGACCAGTGCCAGATGCCCCAGGTACCCTGCCTGTGATCCTGACTCCTCCCTCCCTGTCAGAGGGAAAAGATGTGCCCAGCTTCACTGGTTAGCATGTTCAAGTGAGACAACAGTTCCTTTCGCTGTTTGGATGAAGCATAACCACTCTGGAGAGTCAGGTCAAGGGAGTTGCTGAGAGATTTTCTGACTCTGAGTGAGAAGGCGGGAGCCCAGGTGAACCTGGGAGGGTCTCTTTGCTTCTCTGAGACTCTTTCCCGTCGTTTGAAACGGGAGTACCAAGGTTCCAAATCCACCTCATAGGCGTGAGGACTCAATGGATCCTTTGCACATGGCTTAGCAAAGTCCCTGGTCCGTGAGGTGTTTGTCATATGCCAGCTCTGCTCCCAGTGACTATTTCGGCTCCCTCCCATGTCTCTCCTCTGATTGTATGACTGCTGAATGCCAAATAGACACGTTCTATTATTATTATTATTTTTATTATTATTGTTATTTATTATTATTAACTTTTTTCCTATTTATTTTACATCCTGACCACAGCTTCATCCCTCTCCCCATTCCCTCCTGCCACTTCCCCTCTGCCCCCTCCCCGCACCCACTCCTCTGTTCAGAAAGGGGCAAGCCTCCCATAGGTGCTAACAAAGCCTGCCCTAGCATGTTGAGGTAGGACTAAGTTCCTCTCCTTTGCTGGGCAAAGCAACCCATCTTTAGGAACAGGTTCCCAAAAGTCAAAGTGTTTAGGGCCAGGCCCTGCTCTCACTGCCAGGAGTCCAGACCAAGCCACCCAACCATCCCACATTTGCAGAGGGCCTAGGCCTGTCTCTTGCAGGTCATATTCTGTGCATTCCCATGAGCGGGCCAGTTGTTTTTGTGGGTTCCCTTTGTGATGACCCTGGCCCCTCTGGCTTCTACAATCCTTCCTTCCTCTCAACAGGATTCCCTGGGCTCTGCCTAGGGCTTGTCTGTGGCTCTGCATCTATTCCCACCAGGTACTGGTCGATTGAAGGCTCACTGACGACAACTAGGGTAGTCACCAGCCTAACTGTAGGAGAAGTCCAGTTCAGGCTACCTATCCACTATTGCTAGAAGTCTTAGCTGGGGTCATTGTTGTAGATGTGTAGGTGTTTCCCTTATATCAGGTTTCTCTCTGACCCAGAAGTACACCCCTAACCCATGGAGATATCTCTTTCTTTACGCTCTTCCTCCACCCACCCTTCAACCCAACTCCTGACGTTCCCATCCCCACCTGCCCCCAGTCTACCCAGGGGATCTCTTCTATTTCCCCTTCCAGGGAAATCCATGCATCCCTCCTCTGGGCCCTCCTTATTTCCTAGTCTCCCTGGGGCTGTGGAATATAGCACGGTTATCCTTTACTTTACAGCTAATATCCGCTTATGAGTGAGTACATACCGTGTTTGTCTTTCTGGGTCTAGGTTACCTCCCTCAGGATGGTTTTTTTTTTTTTTTCCAGTTCCATCCACTTGAGTAAGCACACTCTTGCTCCTCACCCGGGGTGGACGCTGACTGTCCTGTTAAAGAAGGAGCACTGTGGCTATCTTTCCCTCAGTTGCTCCGAGGCCCTTCCCCTCAGCTGGAGAAATACAGCTGTCTAACAGCTGTTAACTTACTCTGCTCCGCAGATCAGGTTCGTTGTCGGGTGATACGATTTTTCCCCATAAAGGACTTGGGGATTTCTCACAGTGAAAGCCGTTTCCATAGTGAGTGATGTTATTAATAGGGCTTCCTGGAAAAGGGCCCACATGAATGGAGAGAGCTGCTTGTTACAAATGCCAAATCACCCTTGTCTCAATTCACCCTCTCCCTTCTTTCTTTTGCCTTCCAACTTCGAAGGCAACTTTCTGAATTAAGATTCCAACTGCAAAGGGCCCTCTAGGAATAGAACCGAGAAATGTTAGGGCCTGGTTTTGAGGAATTCTAAATCACTCTATCCTCTTGGGCCTTTGGTTCCCCCAGGGGCTCTTGGGTTTCCAAGACAGCCAAACATCTAACATGAAATAGGTTGCTGTACTTGGCTGAGAACATATTAATGATGCAGTAAGCAGAGAACACGGACAAAGGAGAAACCAAACCTCTGATCCGGTGCCCTTGCACAGAAAGCAGATGATTGAAGGCGGGGGAGGCAGCAGACTCAAGCGAAACGCATCTATTAGATGCTCGGAGCGTGTGTTATCAGGACCCAGAAAACACATGAAAGCGGCAGACCAGGCTGCCGGAGGAAGCCAGGAGGAAACACAGCAGCTCTGGAAGATGCTTGGTGTGTTAGCATTGAATTCCTTGCAGGCAGAGTCTGGCTCTATTACGTGTAACCCCAGCAGGGAGGGGAGTGAAGACACACGAGCTGAATTTGAAGTGGACACACGAGCTGAATTTGAGGCGTACCTTGGACCTGCGCGATACTCTCACTCACAGTGGTTCTTAATTGTAACCCTAAAAGCTGTGGAGAGAGCTAACTACTGCCCTGGGCAGGATCCCCGCACCTGTATCACGTCTATCCTGCCGTACGGCACTGGAGGTGGTGATGGCACCCTGCACTTCTGCTATTTAGGCTCAGGGTAAATGACATAGAGGGTCCCTTTCCGTAAACCTACTAAGCCCAGGATATTTATTGCCCCCGATGGCCATAGAGTGAACTCAGGTCCTCAGCTACTTTTTCTCCTGGGGATTGGCTTCACCTGAAAGGAGCCGCCTTACCCAGCCCCAGGTTAGACCCAATCTCTGAAGGCTGCCTCGCCCAGCCACTCCTCTGAGGGAAAGGCGGAGGGGAGGAGTAAAGTTCCAAGGCCAGGCTTCCTTACCCTGCTCAAGACTTTCCAAGGCCAGCTCAGCTCCAGAGCTCTCCAGGACACTGGCTGTACTACCTCAAGCTCACCCCCTGCCCAACCTGGTCTCCTCTGTCCTTTCAGGGGGTGTGCCTAAGTGTGGAGAAACTCCTTCTGGAGAGCTGCCACCTGGCGCCCCATTTCCCAGAGAACCAAAGACAAGGAACAGACAGCCCCAAGTCTGTAATCTGGAGCCCTAGATAAGCTGACATGTGATAGTAATACCAAAAGCAACAGCTAATGTTAATTGCTCTTCCATTATGTCTTAAATGTTTTACATTTACCCTGACATAAATCTTTACTACCACCCCATTAAAAGCAAAGACTGAGACACAGGAAAAATGACACCATGCGCTGGATCACACAGCCAAGTAGCAGCAGAGCTGGGGTTCAAATATATGGAGTCTGGACTTGGCCAACTGTGGTAGAGGGTTTATCAAGATCAAACTGAAACATTTCCTTGTAACCGCATAACTGTAGTGAACCCATGTGAGCCTCACCAACCTAGGGGCTGGTGGTACCTATGTCATGGGATTGTGGGGCTGAAGTGAGTCTCAGTCGTTAGTTAGCATATACCTAACATCTACCTGGATCTTGTTGTTAGACCTAAGAATGCTAAAGCCATGACAGATGCAGTAAACACTTCTCAATGGCGCCTGGAGGAAGTGGGTTCTCCATGGCCCATGGAAATCCTAGAGCTGGCTAGATCCAAAGATCAGAGAAGAAATGACCATGGAAATGAGAGGCTTGTATAGAAGAAGAAATGAGTGGAGACAAAGTTAAGGAAAAGGGCAATAAGGTGTACCCACCTTCAGCACTCAGGAAACAAGATGAGGTTCAGAATGGCAGTCTCCAGGATGGTATCTTGAGTGATCTGGGTGGCCAGGTAGGACCCAGGCAGCTGCTATGGCTGCTTCACTCACAGAGCCCTCTTCCCAAACTACTAGACTTTGATCAAAAGGTTTTCCAGTTCTGGGTCTGTTGGAAAACAGCAGTGGGATCGGGAAGTGTCGGTCTCTCCTGGCCATGGCTGCAGCTGGGAAGGAAAAATGGGAATTGGAGCTGGTGATCACCAAGATGCTACTGGTCAGAAACTCAGAGAATGCGTGAATCTTTGGCCTTTCCTTAACTTGGGGAGAATTGCTGGCCCTCTGTGGTTTGTGGATAAAAACCACAAACCACAAACCCACTCTTAGGAGCATTTTCTGTTCTAACCTCTTCCCTTGAAGTTCACAAGACTCTTATTTAGGTCTAGAAAATTCCAAGTTCAAATCTCTGGGCCAAAGTCCACATTTACCCCTTCTCGACCTTCTTACCCGTCTCCTGTTTGACATAGGGGGGCTTTGTGAGAGCACCTCCTAGGAACAAGGGCTTTTTTCCTCTTCCTGTTTATGCATCACAGACTTTTAAAAAGTAACACTGGGGGCAAGAGACATGGCTCAGCAGTTAAAAGAGTATGTTATTTTTTCAGAGGACCTGAAAGAGGTTACCAGCACCCACATCAGGCAACAACTGTAACTGCCTGTAACCAACTCCTTCTCCAAGGCATCTGATGTCTCATGAGCAGGTACCCTGCTCCCTGCCACCACCACCACACACACACACACACACACACACACACGCACGCACGCACGCACGCAAATTCAAACACCTCGCTCACACACACATGCACACACGCACGCGCATACACACACATATGCATACACCTATGCACACACATGCACACACACATAGGCATACACACATGCACACATGCACATGCACACATGCATACAGCTGTGCACACACACAGGCATACATGCACACACATGTGCACATACACACTATCAAATATACCACTTGTGGCTCTTCTTGGCATGAGGACACATGCCTTCCAGTTCATACCTGACCAAGTGCTGTTTTGAATTCCTCTAGGAATATTTCAGAGATGAGCCCCAAATGAGGTCACATTCCCTCTCTCTCTCTCTCTCTCTTACTCTCTCCCTTCCTCCCCCCCTCCTCTCTCAGCATGCATGCATGTGATCAGAAACCAGCCATGTAACTCATACCCAGAGACTGGGCTTGTTTCTGTTGCTCCTGGAAGATTCCCAATTACCTTCCATTCCGCTGTCAGTGTGACAAGCACCTCATTAGGGCATCCAGCTCTGGCTGAAACGGCTCAGGGGAGCCAGTTCAGTTGGGCTCTAAATAAAGTCACTACCCATAAGACCTTACTTAGGCTTCATCTAGGGGGTATGAATAATAATAGCACCCATCACAGAATGCCCACCGTTGCCAAGACCTGAAAAAGCTACAACCAACAAAAGACTTGGCACAGTTCGGTAAATGAATCTTACAGCATCTCCTAAATTGAAAGGGTAGTGGTTAGACAGATAGCTAAGTGATTAGGAGCACTCGCTGCTCCTGAGGAGGACCCAGGTCTGGTGCCCACATCTTGTGACGTACACACACCTGCAACTTTAGCTACAGGGGATATAATTCCTTTTCTTCTGAACTCCGTGAGCGCCTAACACTAAACTAAATTCTGAAAATAAGAGATAATTCTCAGCCTCCAAACTAGTTTGCAAGATATGTTTGTCACTGATATCTGTTACAAAGCACACTGCAGCTCCGAGGGTCTGTGAGGTCACACCTAGTGCGTGAAAGCATGTAGAGGTGTCACAGTTGGTGGGCTTAACCTCATTCCGTCTTTCATCAAGTCCACGTGATGCCAGATCTCTCTTGATGCTGGAAGTAGGGAAATGCACGTGAATTTGACCTAGACCTTGCTGGACAGGGTTTATCGTCTGGTATTAGAGACAAAATAGCTATGTTTTTATGGCAACAACTGGGAGCTGTTTGAAGCGGGGGTGGGGGATACCCGGGGTCTGCCCTCACTTTCCTTCAGCCAGCATCCTCCAGGCATCTTGAAAGATCACAGCGGCTCAGCGCTGACTATGGCAGGTCTTCTCAGAACACACAGCTGATCTTCTGAAGAGGCTGTTCCTAACACCTTTCTCTTTCTTCTGAAGGAGGAACTGATCTCTCCATCAATGGATGGTGGGTATGAACCCTGGTCCAGGAATCTGAAGACCTGGTGCCAGCCCTACCCCTGCTGCTATGGAATGTGTGGCCATTAACCAGGCCTTTTGTAGTCTCTTGGCCCCAGGTTCCTCTTGTGGAATATGGAGACAGTTCTTGGTTCTGCTCAATATCACCTCTGAGGCGATGTGCCATGATTTTATAGTGACCCAAATTATGATCCCTATGGCTCTCTTTCCGTGCCAGGGCTGGGCAGGGTCTATGAGAAATGCAAAAGGAGCAGAGAATGGGATGCCTGTCCGAGGGAGAATGTCCACAGATGATCTAGGCAAGGAACAACAATATATCCTAATTTCAGGATACAATTCAGTTTTCTCCAGACTGGGTATAACTTTACCCTTAGTTACTTGCTGACTACAAAGGTATATTTTCTTGGATATGCACAACTTTAGGATGCTATGAGGGCTTACTTTTAAGTTGCATAGTTCGATGAGATTGATATATGCTCCATCTGCATTGTCCTATGATCAGATGACTTAAACAATAGATGGGCTACTAAGACTAGAATCTAAAGAGTCAGTCAGGGAGGCTGAAGAGACCTGAGGAGTCAAACCGAGCAACCCCTTCCCTCTGTAGGTGAAGACCCTGTCTTGTCTGCTTGTGCCGCCATTTGCTTGCAAGGTGGCACCTTGAACACTACAGCCTCTGGGCATGAGAGCCATGTGAATTCATATGCAGCAGAAAGCCCGAAAGAGCCACACCTCCTCGGTCAAGCTATTATAATGCATTTACCTACTCATGAGTCCTGCCTCCTGACTCTGTTGCAGTAGGAAGCACGTTTCTAACTCATCAATTTGGGGAGACACATTCCAATCACAGTGGGCCCAGAGGCATCAAGAACAAATATATTCCAGGCAGGTAAATAGTCTAAGTCTAAGATAGATGTGCACTGACAATCTAGATGTCTTGTCCATCAGCCTTGCTCTGACATCATTATCGAAGTCCAGTACATCTATCCTTCTCACAACATAATGATGGAGATGTATCTCTATGGCAAGTCTTATGTAAACTTTCAAAGCTCATAGACAGATATGGTCAAATACTATTCGTTTCACTTACTAACTAAATGACCTAAGAACTGTCTACATCTTATAACAGTGTCTAATGTTCCTTTTGGTGTGTCATTGTCCAAGACAAATACCTAGCAATGGCTCTCAACAGGGTCAGAGAACAAGACCCTCCATTGTCCTATAGAGGGTAGCCAAGTGGTAGTAAGTGCTGTCCAAATCTCCACCCGTGTTTGCAAGCCCTCCTGGAATCCACCAACCCTGCTCAGCTGGGCTGCCACTTAGGGCGCAGACATCAGTGCAGTGCAAGGCAGCCCCTCTCTTCTCGGCCAATGACTGAGTAGCTTTTTACTGCCACATTAATTAAGAGCGAAGCAGATAATTGGCATTAGCTCATAGGAGCTGAGACATCATTAATGGTTCTTTTTACACTAGTTGTAGACCATTCGTTGCGATAAATCTTGATTTGAATGGAGTTTGCACTCATTTTCATTTACCCCTAATGGTAGGAGAAAGGCCTTTCCTTGACACATGGAAATTAGAAGGGTCTTGTAGCTGCAGTAGGTAGACCCGAAATTGGTGTTTGCTGAATAAATGAATGGATTTCTAAAAGTAAATGAGCAAATGGAAGAATAAATAAAGGGTGTTTGTTGGGTAAGTGGTTATAGGCGCATGCTTTGGGCCGTGACTTCGTTCCTCTGAGCGTTGGTTTCCTGTGTGTTATATAGAAACGCTTGTCCCCAGTCCACCGTTACTATGATGATGGCAAAGTATGTCTGAAGCTCCCATAACAATCGGCCTGTTTAAGTGCTTGGAGAAGGCATTGTTCCCACCTCCTCCTGTTCACCACCGTTATCATCTTCATCATCATGCTCTTAGGACGTGCATCATCACCACCCTCTTTGTGATCCTCATCATCCCCATCATTTTTTTTTACAAAGCTTTATAGACCACGATCAAAGCTAGTCTTCACCCTTACTGGGAATATCACTTTCAGAAAAACAAAACCCTTCCTTTTGTGGCGTCTGTCTTTTTCAAACCTTTTATTCTGAAATAATTGCATTTCCAGACAGGACCCCTTTCTTCTGCGGTCTAAGGGGTAATTGCTGCAGCCACTGTCATGCTGAAAGGTTTCCAGAGGCTGGCGAAGAGAGGCATGCATGGGGGTGAGCGCCGCTCTCCCTCCGGTCCTGGAACTGATTACCTTGTTTGCTTCAATCACAACTCAGCACAAAGATCCTTTGCAGGGGGTGCTGACTGCCTAGCTGAGCCCAGCCAGTAGCGCATCCTTTGAAAGGCTGTGAAGGAATAGCCACGGAGCGAGCGGGGCACCGTGTAGGGTCAAACAACGAGTAACAGACTCACATTCCCGCCTTGGTCTGCAGTTTACTCTTGAGGTTTTAGGGCTTCCATCACTTCACAGGCAAAATTATGTTCATACGATGCCTTCCAGGGTGGCTGTGAAGATTCACTGAGATAAACGCGTGTGAGGGTGACATGGTGCCTGGCACAAAACAGGTGACGGGTGAAGCGTATGATAATTGGTGAAAGTCAGCACTGTGGCCGGGGCTCCCTGGCACTTCCTACAAGAGTCCCGCCCGTCTGCCTCCACTCCCTGGCTTATCTCGCCCCTCAAGACCTCTTGGTCTATGCAAAGTTGCTTTCGTGTAAGAATGATTGTGCCAAACCAGTTGGCTACAGCTCAGCACCCACTATCATGCTTCTCACACGATCTTTTACTTGCTCGGCCCAAAGTCGCAGGGATTTTCCTTTGGAAATACCCTGTGCCACAAACCCCAGCAGGAGACTGGCCAGATGGCTCAGTGAGCAAGGCCGCTTGCCGCCAGACCTCGTGACCTGTGGTAGAGCCCCAGGACCCACACGGCAGAAGGGAGAGAAGGAAGAGACTTCTGGAAATTGTTCTGACACCAACATACACCCCATGTTAAGCAGAGAGATGCGGAGGAGACACAAATAAATGTAATTAAAGAGATTTTAAGCCAGTAGAATGCACGAGTCTATGGCATACTAGAGTATGATGAGCAGCTTAGAGACCCCTTGTGTCCTGTTCTTCAGGTGCACCACCATGGTTCAAAGCCTACACTTCCCCTTTGGGTGGTCTGGGGTTTCTCATGTCATCATGTGCTCAGACTTCATCTCGGGGTGTGAGTAGGGTAACCAGTTCATAACTCTCTGAGGATGGCAGTGCGGCCAGCCCCAACTCTGGCTCAACTCCTCCCCACCAAGGCATTTTCTAGTGCAGGTCAGGTGCTATATAGAACGAACACCCCCTACCATGAGAACAGTCATTTAACCAATGGCCAGCTGGATTACTGTGTAAATACCACAGCTCATTCGGGCTGTCAGAGTGATCCTCAGATGCATGTGTACTGTCTCACATCCCTGCTCCATCAGTGTGTGCCTCGTTCTCAGAATCTCTGTGAGCCCAAGTCATGTCTTCCACAGCCTTGTGTATAAGAGGAGCAACTCTGGAAGGCGTGGCCATTCTGGAAACAGAAGCTTCCTGGACCACGAGGGACGTGTGAAGGCCCTTGGTCTTCAGAAGCTTGTGTTCTTGGCAGGGGACTTGAAAACGCAGAAGGTTAGGGGAACAAGACTGTGTTGAAGATTGCTCTGAGGACTAAGTTAAAAAAGAAAAGGTGTATAAAATTTCAGGCAATTTGCTAATAGGCATCAAACAATGGGTGAGCATGTGTTGGGTGCCAAGCTCTGGGTTGGTACAATAGGATGCAGCAATGAAAAAGACACAGACTGTATCCTCCAGTAACATTGTGCAGTAACACAGGCATGCAGCCACGGAGAGCATCACAAGAGCTCCAAGGAGAAGGCCTGGGCTTAGCAATGGCAGGTTTTCTTGCCCTGCAGAATGAGCTTGGGGTTCTTAGCATAGCATAGGAGCCCAAGGATGATTGTGGAGCAAAGCTAAGCAGTTGAGCAGGGAAGAGAGGTCGCTGGTGCAGAAAGTCCTGAGCGGAACTAAGAGTCCCTTTCTTCTCAGATTGTCTAAAATGCTTTTTCATTTTTAAGTTTGTTTTTATTTTGTGGATGGTCTGCACATGTCATATGGAGCTCAGAGGCCAACTTGAAGGGTTGGCTCTCTCTACCAAGTGGCTTCCAGAGATTGAACTCAGGTTGCTGGGCAGCAAGCACCTTTACCCACTGAATCATCTTGATGGACCAAATGTTGGGTTTTGTTTTGTTTTGTTTTAACGCATTTATTTATTTGCGTCTTAGATCTTTGATCTCAGAGAAGAAAAAGGCCCATCCGAGCAATCTGAATGCCACCAGTGACGGTCAGCAGCAGGGCCCAAAATGCAAGGGATTTTGTTGTTGCCTTTTATATGTGAGGGAAATTCCCATTTATATTCTAAGGTTCAAATGCTTTCAGGGATGAGGTGGGAAGGAAGAATCTGAGCTGCAAGCTATTGTTCATGCTTGGCTGATATTTAATCGGTTTGTTGGGTCGTAATTGAGACCACAGCTCCAGTGGCAGAAATTCAAACGATCAAGTCGAAGCCAGTGAGTCTTTCTCATTATTTATCTTACAGTAGAGATAACCTTTTCATTATTGAGATATAATTTCCAAATGAGATAGCTAATATTAAAACAGAATTAGCAACATGAGCACAATATTTGGGAAGAAATTTCTAATAGCTTTTTTTTGTAAATTTTAATGTCTGCAAAATTAGTGTTCAATCTTGCTGCTGTGTTAACTGATGATTGAGACTGGTTGGAGAATGGTCCCAGTCAGCCGACTGACAGTGGGGGTGTGCCAGGTCTCTTAATTCTTCCTGTCAGTCACATGACCCTGTGTAGTCTGCACTAGCAGACTGGATGATTTGTCTTGCACTACATATGGGCTATAATTGGCTGTATTGTTTCATAAAGAAGGGTTGGATTCTGAGTATGGAGATGAGCTATGCAGATGTGACAAGATGAGTTCTTTTCTCTTTTGTCTTTTGTTTTCTCTGTGTAGCTGTTCTAGCTGTCTAGGAACTTAGTCTGTAGACCAGGCTGGTCTCAAACTCACCGAGATCCACCTGCCTCTGCCTCCCGAGTGCTAGGATTAAAAGCGTGTGCCACCACCTGCCTAAGATGAGTGAGTCTTAAAGTCTTACAAAGCTATTTAGCTGACACAGACGCAAGATAATGAACTAAGAAATGGTAACATGTATTCTCGTGCCTGGGGGCCATGCACATTTATCAGCAATTCACAGACACGCCAGGCTCACCTTCCAGTACCTCACTTCTCTGTGAATCCTGGTTCGAGGAGGGCGTCCTTTGTATCCCCAGGGCTCCCTTCCATCTAGCCGTCTCATGTCTGCAGACTCACGTCTTCCATCAGACATCTCAACTGCTACCGAAGAACTTGCACATAGCATTAAACACAACTTCTAGAAGGTGGTTGATAAATACTCGTTCACATAATAAGGAACCAATTGGGATGGGAGGATGCTTCGCAAACCAAGTGAGAGGAGAACGTGGGAGGGAACATTCCAGAAGAGGCAACAACCAGAGAGGACCTCCAGAGGTAGGGGCAGCGATTCTTTCTGCTCCAACAGGCATGGTTATTTTGCTTCTTGTGGGAGAATTGGCACTCAGGGTATGTTCAGGTACCAGAGCTTGCTTTGGAGGGGACAGGTGGCTCTACATATGCTGATAACTCTTTCCCTTCATCCTCCAGGAAGTGAAAGAGTGGCTTTGGTCTAGGCCCCGGGGACTTAGGGATGGGCCAGGCTGGAGGAATTCCCTCTCTCAAGCACAAGTGTATGGTAGAACTCCAGCCAGGAAAGTGGTTCTTGTGGGGTCACAGCTGTGTGGAGGGGGACAAGGCAAACAACTGTTCTAGAAGAGAGTCTTCCAGAAACAGAAACCCAAGAGGTAGTGGAAGAGACAGAAAGTGGGAGCCCTGCTTCTATCCTGGCTCTCCTGCCGGAGTCCTGCCCATCTCTAGGCTTGTTCCTCTGTCAAATGTGGTTATGCTCGCTCTGTAAATCCATCTCTGTTTCTGCCCCTCAGCCAACCCAGCCGTTCTAAGCCTGATAATTTGAAAGTCTGGCAAAAAAAAAAAAAAATCCTTGAAGAAACACATGGATCACCTTGGCCTTAGGCCTTAGTAAACCACCTCCACTCTACTTGCTGGGCCTGCCTCGAATCACATCATATATTAAGCCCATTTGGAAAATGAGGCGGGGTGTGGGGGTGGTCTCCAGGAAGAGAGTAAACCTATTCCGGGTAATCTCTCTCTCGCCAGCCACTCTTGCCTCCTGAGACAGAGATAAGCACATTGTTTCAATCAGGCCCGAGTTCCATTTCCTTATCTTAAAACTATCTTCTACCACATTATAAATAATCGGCTTACCAGGGAGCTAGGCCAGACCCCAGTGTGTGTGTGTGTGTGTGTGTGTGTGTGTGTGTGTGTGTGTGTGTGTGTGTATACATTTTTTGGCATAGCAAGCAGGGCCCAGGTAGCAACCTAGATCCTCAAGCATCCCAAGTGAATGGGATTCCCACCCCTGACCGTCAGAACAAGGAGCTGGATACTGGCAGGAGAGAGAACCTCAGGGTAAATTTACAATCTAAACATTAAGCATGGATAGCTAAGAACCCGAGGGTTGCAGACACAAACCACGATCATCACAAATCAACCTGCTTCATGTTCATCCAAGCCGCAGACGTTGGTGTTAGAAACAGCTAGAAGTAGGGGTGTGTTCCATGCCGTCAGGAAAGACGACCTCTGAGAATGAGGTCCACCTTTTCTCCAAGCAGGGCCTACTGCATTGTTTCCGGGCCCAAATTAAAAATGAAAATGTTCTTTGTGTGCTGTCAGCAATGATTTCAAGATGGCAGCGGTAGAAATTGAATGGAGCCTGGAGGTTTCCTGAGCCCTAGCTCTGGGCAGGCCGGCCCTGCCCCTTCAGCAGCATGAACCCTGTCTGTGGATCTCGGAGCTCAGATGTACTGGCTTGCCTGCCTGCTTGCATGCTTGCCAGCCACACGCCTGCCTGCAAACCCTTTTGCATGCATGCTTGCTAGCCTCCATTCCATAGCCGGTTTAATGGTTTGAATGTGTGATATGCTTCCTTGGCTCAAAAGTCCAACAAGACATGATGACGCACACTGGAAACTTACTCTGCCCCATCCGTCCTCTTTCCCCCACATTTCCCAGCACTCCGTGTCACTGAATTCCAGAGTCCTTTTTACAAATATAAACATGGTCTTACCTGGGCACCTTTCTTGAAAGACCCAAAGTTGCGTACTCATCGGTTTCTCTGTGCCATGCTTGGCAACATTTTTCCAGGAATCCAGTAGCCCCCACCATAGCTGCCCCTCTGCTTCCTATCTTCAAAACCACACAAAACAGGGACAGTTCCTCTCACTGTGAAACTCTGCATAGGTGTGGGAACTGAGGACAGTTCCCTCCCCACCCCCACCGCATTGAGCCTCAACTTTTTTGAATCGCAATCTATTTTCTCAGCCATTTTTCTCAGGTTATGGTGTCTGGGATGTTTTGTCACCTGTGACTTCTGGTATGTATGGGACCCAGAACGAGTCAAACTTTCTGCCGGAAGTTGAGAAAACTAACTAGGTAAATAAATAGTGATCTCTTCTCTTCCACCTTTCTCATGCCCAAACAGTCTGAGCGTCCTCCCTAATGAGAATAATAGCCTCGTTGGAAAGTTACTGTGTGCCAGGAACCAGGCTGTGCACATATCAATATGATGACACCTTCAGATAATGCCATAGGATATATGGTGTAATTGCCTCTCCCAGACAGGCAGCTCAGGAGAGTGTATGGGATGTTTGGTGTAATGGCCCCCAATAGACAGGTAGCTCAGGGAGTCTATACAAGAAGCAAATGTCAAAAGGAAGGTTCCAGCAGGTCTTCCCAATACCAAACCTTGTTCTGTAGTCAGATCTGTCTTTGGGCTGCCAACTCACAAATAATGGTGTGGAGAATACTTAGTAATTATGAAAACTTGGCCATGAGCTCATGCTTGTCCCACTAGCTCTTATAATTTTAAGTAACCTGCTTTTATTAATCCATGTTCTGTCGCGTGGCCCAGTTACCTCTACTCTGTACTGTACATCTGACCTCTTCAGTGTCTCCCTGGTGTTTCTATACTGCCAACTCTGCTTCCTCCGTATCTGGCTGGCAACTCCACCTTCTTTCCAACGTTCTCTCTGTGCCCAAAAGTCTCGCCTATGTCTCGTGCCTAGCTATTGGCCATTCAGCTTTTTTGTGTATACCAGTCACAGCAAATACATCTTCATAGTGTACAAATAGCCCACCACATTAGTCTTCTCTGGTCCAGAATCACACCTCCCCTCTCAGTCCCCTTGGGGTCCAATATGGGGTTGACAGTTGACCCTTTCCCAAAGAGTGTCTCTACATACACGATGTCAACCGTGCAGTTCCCCCCTGCACACGTCAAGCCCTGATCCCCCCACCATCATCTGTCCTGTCATTGACTTGTTGCTGCCATGACTCTCAAGGTGATGGCGTGCTTTCAGGCTTTTAAATATCAACCAAATTGATAACTTTGACCCAGTCATCTTCTCAAATGCCAAACTTCAATTTCAAACTACTCATTTGCATTTTGTCTTGACTGGGTCATGTGCCTCCAACTACAGCATCAGAAAGACAACTCACAATCATAACCCCAATCCTGAGTGGCCCCCAGTTTTTGCTGTCTTGAGGAATGGAATAATCTTCCTCC
>NC_052058.2:163280592-163293092 GCF_903992535.2 Arvicola amphibius
TAGTTTTCTATCAAACATTCTATATGCTTCATCTATTCTTCACAAGCATCCTTCTAGAGATCAGAAAACCAAGGACCAGAGGGAAGGGACTTGTCCAGTTAATGAAGGAACAAACCTGAATCTGGAGCCTGAAGCCTGATTCCCAAGCCACTGTGTATTCGGCCAGTGCTACTACTTTCTGATGGAATCTTTATCCGACTTTCCCTTTCTTGCCTGTCACCTGCTACCCTGGTGGAACACTTTCTCATCCCAGGATAACCAAAATGAGACTTCTACCCTGTCTTCCCCCCACCCCGTCTCCTCTGAGCACTAATGGCCGAGTTACTTGCTGTACGTACACTGCCCCCTCCCTGAAAAGGCTCTTTACCCACTAACTGTGAGTCCTTTTAGAGCAAAAGCTATATTTTAAATTCTTTGTTCTGATGACTGACACATTAAAGCTATCATGTGAAGGTTAGGAGTGGGGAACTCCTCCACGCCAGCTCTGTGTCGCCCTGGACCTAAGAGCCAGGCTCCTTGGGTTCAGAGACTGACCTCGGACCTCTATAAATTGAAGAATGTGAACCTCAAATGTTGGGGCATACCCTTATCACAAGCCATGTGCCCCATCTTGGGGTCTAGATACAGCAGCGCTTGCTTACTTGCAAGGATGGGTGTAAGTTGGTCCTCACGTCCCCAGGATCTGGGTGTACAGGGTCAGGTGTGAGAACCGTGAAGTACTTAGCTGAGGACCTGTATGAATTAGGCCCCATGAGTACCCTGCATACCTCACAAAGCGTGAGTACCAGTCCCTCCACCCTGGAGAAGCTGGGACCTGGAACAGATACCATGAGGAACTAGAACCCCAAGGGTTCCCCGCTGGATTCGTACGTGAGAAATGTTCTAGGGTCGACAAATGGGTGGAAATCTGTGACAAATGCAGCTGGCAGGGTTTTCTACGGCATACAGTGCAGGACAGGTCTCTGCTGTCACAGAAAAAGGCCAGTGATACACACATGGCCAAAATGCTCTGCCTTGCCATTAACCTGGAAACCAAGACACGGTGAGGTGGTGCTGAGGACTTAGGGAATGATCGGATATGTTAGGGACTAAAGAACAGTGTCCCCAAAGGCGTGGCTGCATAGGTGTCCTCGTGGAGGGTGGAAGAAGGCCCACTGAGCATGTCTAAGGAAGACAAGCTGAAGCTCATGTCAGGACAGTGTGAGCCTGGGCCTGAAACTCTATGCCAAGGGACTCAGAGGAAATGTGAGCAAGTTTTATATCACCAGATGTTCACGATGTCACTATTTACACACACACACACACACATGCATGCATGCGCACACGCACAGAACCAGCTCCAAATCCAAAAATACTAAAAACAGAAGCACTAGCTTACATACTCCAGCCTAACAGAATATTACAAAGTTACTTAAAATGAGATCAGTTTACAAAAAGATTCCCGTGATTCCAAAAACGCTTATTACGAAAAACGTTAAGCAAAAGTTATAAGGCTGTGTCGTAGCTACGTTCAAACTCTGCCAACAGTGTGTGCAATATGTAACAGAATCCTAAGGCTAGTGTTATGTGAATGATGTCATTGCAGCATGGTTTACCTTTTTATTTATTTTGAGAACTTTCATTATCTTTATAAAAGTGTGTATATTTTAAAGAAAGATATAGAGGAGAAGTTTGCTGGCAGCAGAATAGTTAGGACCCATTTGTCTCTGCACTCACCAGGGACCGCCTGCTAAGGAAGCTGGTTAAACCGGGGGCGGCAGAGCCCCTGTGTCGAAATCACGCTGTCTCCGGAGCATATTTTTTCTTTACTGAGGAAATTGCTTTCCATAAAACCAGCTCCCTGACACCTCCGAGTACCAGGGAACCGTGCACGCCTGCTTTCCTGGGGACATTCTCTAATAGCGAACTCCATCACGTTCCGGCTTGGCGCTTCCAACGAATCCTAGCCAGCCATAAAAATTTTTAGCACCCCGTATGCAAGACTGATTGTGGCGGCCTCATAAAAATCCCATTCACCCACCAAGAGCTGCAGCTCTGAAACTCAGAGTTCCCTGCTGTTTCCAGCCCAGAGCACCGCACATTGCTAAGCCAGGCAGGCTAGAACTCCACACAGTAAGTCGGGACTGGGATCTGGGACAGAGATGGCAACCAAACAGAGTACAGTGGCCCCTTGTGAGGGTTCAGGGTAGAGGGGTGAATTTTTAAAAAGGTATTTCAGCTGCAGTTTTAGTGAGGTGAGTAGAAAGGAGAGGGTTTGGAAAAGATGACACCCTTTAAGAGAGGAAAGAGGGTGGGACAGGAGTCAGGAGAGGAGCCAGCGTGGGGGCACTGTGCCTTCAGCCATAGCTGCTCCCTTGGGATGTGAGGACCCTTTATGGGTCTCAAGACAGAAGCAGCACAGCCTATGCTAAGCGTCTCTGTCTTCCAGGTCTCCTGGCCTAGGCCCCTAGTTTTCATGCTCACTCTGCAGTGGTCATGTGATCTGTTTACATCAGGAGCCCACTCTCTGCATGCAGAGCCTCCGGAGTTGGGTCCTAGCACCTGATGCAGCCTCTGTCTCCACACCACTGGGCACTAGGAGGCCTGTGTTCTAGGCTCTGTGATCTGGTTGGTTCTGCCACACTAGGGACACCACTGCCCAGGTCTTTCTTCTGCCTCTGTGCCCACCGCCCACAGAGGAATCGTCCGTCCTAAGCTGTCTTCCCCATTGCTCCCATCACCCACCCTCCACTCACTGTAGTAAATGTCCACAGCAAAATAGTTCCGCCATCCAGTCAGTTAAAATGGTTTAAAGGTCATCGAGACGTTGCGCTGGCCGGGCTGCTCCAGAGACGCCGTTCCAGTGAGGTGTCAGCTCCATACAAAGTGAAATGGGCTCACGCCTCTATCAAAGCTGGACAACTCAAAACAAAAGAATGGGCTGCAGATTTGGGACCCAGGAAATGTGGCGTGATAGGGCCGGATGAAGGCTATTTGCTGAGCTTTAGAGAGGCCAGGTTTTGCTCTAGTGAGGCCTCCCAGTGGATGAGGCTCTCCCCTTCATGAAGAACAATCTGCTTTACTCAAAGTTTACCTGCTCAAATACTCACTCCTCTTTTAACATCCAGAATGCTATTTGGCCAAGTCTCTAGGTTCCATGGCATGCCCAGATGATATATAAAATCAACCATGACAGGCCTGGAGAGATAGCACAGTGGTTAAGAGCACTGACTGCTCTTGAAGAGGACCCAGGTTTGGTTCCCAGCACCCACATGGCAGCTCACAACCATCTGTAACCCTAGTTCCAGGGGATCTGATGCCTTCTTCCGGCTTCCACAGGCACCAGGTGAGCAAGTGGTGCACAGACATACATGCAGGCAAAACACCCATACACAAAAAAATAATGAAATTTTAAAAATTTTACACAAAAACATTTTTAAAATTTTATGGACTGTCCATCGTAACTGTCTAAAACATCTATGGGGGCCCCTACTTCTTTGCATCAGAATTTTCTCTCTCTCTTTCTACTCTGTGACCAAAGATAGCAAAGCCCCCCCTGCCCCCCGTAGGCTTATGAGGTCCCATCTAAGAGATCTGATTATTGTATATCACATCTTTGTTCAGTTTCCAGGACTTTGAAATGGTTATTTTCAACACTTTTGTCCTACTTCCTAGTTCTTTGGGGGGAGGTTCTTACCCAAGGTCCTCATTGGCCACAGCTAGAAATCCCCTCTGAAGTTTCTAAACTCCCTTAGTCTCCATAATCTCATTTGATTGGGAGCAATAGGTGAGGTAAATGTTGGTGGTCCCATTTCAAAGATAAAAAAAAAATGAAGGGAGAGGGCAGGTGGGGAGATTGACGCAGGAGTTAACACTAAGAGCATTCCTGTTCTTCCTAAGGAGCCAAGTTCAGTTCCCAGCACCCATGGTAGAAGGCTCACAACTGCCTGTAACTCTAGCTCCAGGGAATCCAATGTCCTCTTCTGGCCTCCATGGGCAACCACACACATGGAATATACACATGGCGCGCGCACACACACACACACACACACACACACACTTATTAAATTAATTATATTTTAAAAATAAAATGGGGGTCTGTGAAGCTCAGAAAAGTTGAATGACTTTCTATCATTTTGTAACTAGAAATTAGGCAGACCAGAATTCCAGGTCCGTTTTCTACCTTTGAGTGTCATTTTTGCAATGCCTACTGGGCGGGGCTTTGTTGAGCTTTAAGGAAGGAAGTCTCTTAGCTCTTGCAAAATAGCAAGTAGGTGGTGTATGAAACATATTTATATATATAAATTATATATATATATATATATATATATTTATATATAATACTTGAGAGACTGAAGCCCAAGACTGAGGCTGATAGGATTTTCCTGAATCTCTGGAGTCCTGGCTGTTTATCGGGACCAGGTTACATGTTAACAACTGCCTTCTTGAGGTGACTTCGCACAGCCTTTCCTCAGTCAGTACACCACCGAGCAGAGGAGGAGAGCGCTTTCCTCTCTAACGCGGGCACTTGTGACTTCATGTACTGGACACGCCTCCCTGGGCTGCATTTCTGAATTCCATCATTCTGGATGCTAGACCTTCATTCAATTCAGTAATCTGACAGGCTACCCACAGATATCATCTGTAAAGGAGCCAGCCCAAAGCTGGCCCTCTCTTCCTGCCCGGGTACCCACAGATATCATCTATAAAGGAGCCAGCCCAAAGCTGGCCCTCTCTTGCTGCCCAAAGCCTACAGTTGCACTGAGTCTCCATACTCATCAAGTGTCAAGCTTCTGGCCACGGAAGCAAAGGAGCAGTTGTGTCCTTGAACGGGGCCTCACCCCTCTCACCATGAGACGAGAGCTGGTGATGGAGGTGATGTTCTCCTTCAGCTGCCTATGAGGGATGCTGGACCTTGTCTGTGAGAAACCCTGAATTACAATTGTCCTACCTCTTTTGACCAGACTGAAAGTTGTGAAAGTCACTTTTGTCTCTAGCTTCCTATGCAAAATGATCTGGCAAAGAAAGGTGACATTTGCTTTAAGATTCAGAGAGTCATAGTACCCAAAAGCAGAGAATTACTTTTTGTTCCAAAACAAGGACTTCCACATGCACACTCTGGAGGTTGATGAGATGTTCCTGAGTCTCCCAGGCGTATTCTGAGCTCTGCGTTCTTAGTGTAAATGTAGCTGCCTCTGAAACAACCGCAGAAGAGTTGGCAAGGGATAGAACCTTCTGGAGAGAAAGGGCTAGACGTCCCTGAATGTCAGGACCAATTCCCTAATGATAAAGACTGGTATATGTTGAACACCTACCATATACCAAGCTCTGTATTAAGAATTTTACTGGGGCCGGAGAGATGGTTCAGAGGTTAAGAGCACTGACTGCTCTTCTGGAGGACCCAGGTTCAATTCCCAGCACCCACATGGCAGCTCACCCATGCACCATCCCATAGACATGCATGCAGGCAAAACACCAATGCACACAAATAATACACAGATAGGTAGATAGATAGATAGATAGATAGATAGATAGATAGATAGATAGATAGATAGATAGATAGATAGATAGATAGAGATAGATAGATGGCCGTTCCCATGTTTTTCAACGTTTGGTCACACTGGATAAGAATCTAGGTTTCCTGTCTTATTCCCCTACCACCACCAACTTTTGGAGAGCCTACCACTTTTGGGGGCTTTCTGGAAGCCTATATGTGAGTTTAAGATGTGTCATGATAATTCACATTGTACTTGCCATTGCTATACTTTCTGCCTCTTCGCTTGTAGCTGCTGAACCCTCTACCAGTTCTGCCCATTAGTGAACTCTGGGCAATCCTAAGGCTGCAAAGCTTCCCTTACAGTTGCTCTGCTCCATGCACTATTATCATTGACCTACAGATGCTCTCTGACTGGGAGGAAAAGAAGGACTTATATCCCACTGTGTCTTAAATCTTAGTGCCTGGGCCCCAGAGCATCCCTGCTTAGGACCCTCCCAGGCAGGACAGCAAACCTTCTTATCACTTCTGAGCGTCCTTCACTGTGAAATGAACTACCTACCCCAAATGGCTTAACTTAGCAGCCACGTATATTTTCTTCATAATTATGTGGTTGGCCAGGTAGCTCTCAAGTCCTGCTCCAGGTGTAGCTACAGGACTGTGATGGCAGCAGCTAGAGCTCCCAAGATGGCTTTGCTCTGCTGGAAGGCTGGAACTTCCGTCTCTCCATGTGGTCTTCTGACTTGCCCAGTATGATTTCCGGAGAACTCGAACTCATGAGCTGAGCAGTTCCATAGACAGGAAGCACAAGTGGCCGTTTCTCTGAAAGTCTAAACCCAGAGCCAGCAATTCGTTCCCTCTTCTGCATTTGATTAAAGGGATGCAAGAGAGGTCAGCCAAGACACACAGGGGGAAAAATAAGGCCCGTCCTCATCTGAGGCTGGTGGGGATTTGTGGCTCTCATTAATTTACTGTCTTCTCTACCTATTTTGGGGTCTGTTTCCAAGGAAGTGGTCTCATGATAGGCTCCCTTTGTTCCACAGAATCAGTTGTGCAGATAGCTAGGTAGCTGAGGGGGAGCTGGGGAGCTGGGAAGCTCCACAGAATAGTTCTTTGTAGGCTCCGTAGCAGCTTCTCTATGAATCACCTTTCTATGTCTTTCTTCAATCCAGCAAGACAGACTTGTTATTCTCTGATGTTCAACGAAGGAACCGGAACCTCAAGTAATAAGTGATTTACTTGAGACCAAAGCCAGGACTCGATCTACCTAACTAACCAGCAAAACTTTCTCCGTCGCTTCAACTCTGAAGGTCATCTCACTGGGTCTCACTGTCTTTTTGAGCAGGGAAAAGGATTGATTCTTTCCAAGGGTCATTCTTAAGCCCAACCTACTACCTTCCCGAAGAAACACACAGACTACTTCTCTACATCTCTTGGATGTGACTTAGACCCCATAGGATCCATTTGCAAATATCTTGAGTTATTATTATTATTTCTATCCAAATGGCTCTTATGAAAGGCTTTACAGTTCTAGTAGAGAAGCATTAAGTTCTAAAGCCCTTCCCAGGCCCATAAATTTCCTTGGAGTATTAGATTGGTTAGCCGGCTCCTGGGATATGTCAAGGACAGGAGTTCTCCAGCTCCTGTGTTAAAGCTTTCCGTGGCTCCTCCCACTGCCCTCAAGATAAAATCCAAACTCTTAGCGCAGCAGATGAAGCCCCCGGAGGCCTATCTGCTTCTTCAGGCTCATCTCATCATCTCATACTGAGATGCTTCAAGCTTCCTACAGGACCCTTGTGTGTGTCACTGTGTCTTGATTAACTCTTAGTCATTTTCGGGAACACTGTGCATATATCACGGAGGAGGGGACACCTACCACCTCTCTTCTCCCACAGCACCCTAGGGATGGCTTTGTCACCTGGACGCTTCATTTCTACCGCTCTCCTAAAACCACAGTGAACTCTCGAAAGAGAAGCATTATGCTTTTTTATTTATGGTGACACCAAATTCCTACCCCGACAGTGACTTGTACGGAGTAGGCATCCCAAAAGTCATCGTCATGAACACAGGTCACAGCATCAGGGCAAGTCTTCATTTGTCCTATTCAGCATAAATGTACAGCATATGATGTACAGTACACATCAGGAACTCAGCACACCGTGGCCAATCTTGCTGAAGTGAGCCTCCTCATTCGCTGCCTTATACCTAAGCCTTTCCATGAAACAACTCTTAAGTATTCTCCATTCTCCAGACTTCTGTTCTGGCGACCCTTTAGTGAACTGCCCATCCTATCTGATAGATGATTGTGACAGTGGGCATGATATATAAAATTATCGTTTTCTCATAATGAACGAAAAACAAACCCAAACTATGGTTTTCAATGAGGAAACGGCATGGATCCCAGCTTATGTCTTTAGAAAGGTTTATGAGGCAATAGTGCAGGAGAGATCAAACAGAGCTCAGCCATTCTGTTAGGGGGGGATGAGGATGCTGGCATGTTTGGAATTGAAAGCTGATTGACTGGAGAGAAAGGAATCCAAAATAAAAGTCCCATTGAGCAACTGCGTGCCAGAACTCACACGAGGCTGAGAGACAGGGAACCGTCTGGAGTAGCAAGGCCTTGTTTAGATGCTGTAGACTTCCAGGAAGTGTTTGCAGAAAGGTCATCTGTTAGGAGCAGGGTTAACCTAGTCAGGGAGTCAAGACTGCTTTTGGCTTGTGCTCATGGAGTTTAGACTCAGCTTTGACATGGCCATGCTAATCTACCCCGAAATTTCTTTCCACCTCAACAAGACTCAACACACTTCCAAGGGAGACAGCTAAGCCCAGAATGCAGATGTCGTGGCACTCCTAACGCGCGATGGACAGCTGAGACATGATGCAGGGCACAGGAGGGCGTGGGACCTGTAACTCAGAAAAGCCAAAGCCGTCCAAACATGAGTGGACTAAGAGAAAAATCTCCTAGAAGAAACAAACCAAATGGAAATTCTTGAATTGAAAAGTATATCCGAAGTGAAACTTTTATTGATGGATTTGACTGTTATTTATCAGGTGTTTATAATTTGTCTAGCAAAAGATCCAAGCACCTGTAGACAGGGCCATGAAAACTATCTAACTCAAGGAGAGGGAGGGAAGGAAAGGAGGGAGGGAGAGAGAGAGGGGGGAAGGGTCTGATAGACTGAACAGAGCTTCAGTAACTTGTAGGTGAATACTTCTTAGTATAACATGAAATTAAAATGCTCTTCAAAGATAATAGCTAGATATAGATATTAAGTGATAATTCCCCAAATTTAGTATAAACTCACAGATTCAGGAAGCTCAAGAAATCCCAAGAACAAACAGATAACCATAATAAAAATCACAGAAAGTAAGGTATAAAGAAAATCTTGAGAACACAAATGGTCCTTCTCCTATGAACCAATTCTCCTTCTGCATTCTGTTGTCTTTCTACAGACTTTCCCTTCCCATCTCTTCAGCTCCTCTTTGGTTCTTCCTAGCCAAGAATTCTATGTCTGTTTCATTGCCCCTACAAGAGTTTGAATATTGATGGCTGGAAATCAATCTTTTAAAGCGACATTTGGTTTTTGTTGGGGGTGCACGTGCAGTGCACATGAGCAAATGGGGGGCACCCTGTAGGAATCCCACTCACATGCGGATCCTGGGGATACAGTGAGGTCCTCAGGCTCGGTGGCATGGACTCTCACAGTGCACTGCAATATCTTGCCAAGAGCAGTTTCTTAATAAATCAATAAGATTAATGAATGAAGTTTTCAAATGAATGACCACAAGAATAGTACAAATTAGTAATCAAGTCTTGGTCATCTAAGGAAACAATTTGGTTTTTTTTTTTTTTCAAATGTTTTATTATTTCTACAGTGTTCCGCCTGCATGTACACCTGCAGGCCAGAAGAGGGCACCAGACATCATTACAGATGGTTGTGAGCCACCATGTGGTTGCTGGGAATTGAACTCAGGACCTTTGGAAGAGCAGTCAGTGCTCTTAACCTCTGAGCCATCTCTCCAGCCCCAGGAAACAATTTCTAAGAAACTAGGACCCAGGTTTTCCTACGATTTCAAAATAACCATCGCCTTCCAGAATATTAGTTAAACCCACAATTTATTGAGTGTTCACTGGATGGCTGGCGTTGTGGCAAACGGTTAATAAACACCTAATTAAAGTCATCCTGGGAAAACGAAAGGGCAAACAGTTAAATAAATTGCCTCAGGTCACATAGTTAATAAGTGTTTTTTCTAGACCGTTCCTTCAGAATCCGAAAGATGGTTTTAGACCGCTGTCTCTATTCCATACTGAACTAACTCATCAGCTATTTCCATGTTTCTTGTGTCTGCTAGTTTTATTCCTTCAGTCTGTCTTGTGTTTCCCACACCTACCTGGTGAAGTCCACTTCTCACTCTCTATTCACGCCAAGTGCTACTTTGGAGGAAAAATCTCTTCACATACAACCACGAACCCAGAAAGCATGACTCCACTGGGCGCCCGCACTATTGGAAGCAATAAGATCAGTGTGAGTTTTCCACCCTGAAGGAATGCATAGCGCAATCCAAGAGCCTTGTGAAAGGTGGGGTCGCCGTAGGAGAGAAATTAGCGGTGTGGACTTGGAGGCTCCTGAGCCAGCTTTCAGGGGTCTCGGAGGACAGCCCAAAGGAAATCATACCTGAACTGGGTCTAAAGGACTCAACACTGGCCAAAGTCTAAAGTGCCCACGAGAGAACTCCTTTGTGCCTTCGGGAGAGGACCGGGTCAGGGTCAGTGAGGTGGTGGGAAGCAATCTCAAAGCCTGCGCCTGCGCGGTCTCTCAGCGTCCCCGTCCCTCTCAGAAGTCTGCGGTCACCGACGCCTGCTTTCTCCACAGCCTGGGGGATTCAATTCCTTTCAAACAGATCGGCCTTAAAAGTGAAAAGTTAATGGCTCACAATTTTTCAAATTTAGAGGAAATCCATAGTTGTCCCTGCTTTATAGCTTGGTATTATTGGATAATCAAACACGGCTTTTTTCTTAAAATAGAACGGGTTTTCCCGCGCCCCATCCCAGACTCTTCCTGACTACCTCTCCAGGCAGTGGAGGTAGGAGGGTGCCTACCAGGGTCCAGGCCCAGGTTGCTCTTTTTATTCCAGACTGTGTAATTGGCCCTTGCAGACAGAGGTTAATTTCCCACCGTGAATTCCCTTACCAAAGTTAGCCGTGCTCCTGGGGGGAAACCGGGGAAGAAATTGCTTCCAGGTGCCCTTGGCCTCCTCTGTGCCTGTGAGGGAAGCCTTTGTGGAGCCTGGCAAGGAGCACCGGCTTGGAAAGCCAAGCCAGGGTTTGAACTGAACTATTTGCTAGCCAAGAGCCTCAGGGTTCAGTGGCATAAGCCTTCGACTTACTCACCTGTAAAATGGGGTAATAGCTCCCTGTTAACCACGGGGGAGAAAGGGGGCTTGGCACACCCTTGCATGAACAAGTTCTCATCCAATACTCAAATGCTCTTGACTTTTGGGTACTCCATGCAATCCTGCCCCCCATCACCTCTTTCTTTCTCAGAGAGTTCTCTCTAGAAGGCCTGCAAAGAACCTATCTTCTAACTATTTCCCCCACCGTCAACAAGAGACAGGAACAAATTCTTCTTTAAAGGAATAGATAGGTCAACTGGGGGGCAGAGACATTCCACAACTCTACTTTTAAATCATCCATGGGTATTTCTTAGGGAAACGCTATTGGCATTTGGGGCAGAACATTTTTTTTTTATCATTCATGACACCAGGGTGTTAAGAGCTTGCAGTAGGCATCTTAGTCACTGTGACAACCAAAACGGACCTGTGCACAGCTGCAGCTACCACACTCAGCACACAGAGACTCCTCCTGCCCATCTCAGATATCATCATCACCACGAGACACTGGCTAACTGATTTCATCTGTGCAGCATTGCCCTTTGTGCCCTAAAAACGTCGCATAGAATGAGTATTTTAGACGCAGGTCACTGCAGCTACTGAGAATCTATTATTAATATTGTTTTTTTTCTAAGTATGCAAATAGTACCTGGTAGGTGAGGGGGGGGAAGCCAAGTACTAGAAAGTCGTGACAAGGGGAGAGGGAAACCCCGCAGAAATCCCCAGCACTAACATTGAAATATTTATGCCGTTTTTCTTATAAGAAGTCATACAGTCACACAGTTAAAAATTCAAATAGTGCTGAAGGGTATGAAATGAAAAGCCAAGGGCATCGGCATCCACCTCACCCTGTCATTTGCAGCTTCCTGTGTGTCTTTCTAGAAATCTCTGAGCCAAGCTCACGCGTCTCTACCTTTCTCAAACACTAACGGAATCCTGTGTTCAGTTGTTCGGTAGCTTGTGTTTGTGAGATTGGCAGAATTCTGTAGCTCACTCCCGAACAACGTGCTAAGATTTACCAAAACCAAACACAGCGTCTTCCCCAGGCGACAGGGCCCTGGCTATGCACATGTCTTTACTGTCACTGATGGCACTGCCTCAATGTTGTCCCAGAGATAGACAATAGACTTAAACCCAGGTGGGGCACCCTCAAGTGATGATCCCAACCCACACAAGAGACTAGAGGCACTGGAGTCTAGATCAGGATGCCAGCCCCAGATCGAGCTCAGGTACACCGTTGCTGAGTTCTGTCTGCATCACACAAGTCCAGGGTGGCACTAAAGGAGTCTGACACCGCTCACATACCTGCAAGTCTGAAAGTTTAAAAGTTACGAAATGGTCCTATGAGCCAGGGGCAGAGGGTGTGCAGAACTGTCTGCTCATAACCGCGTTCTTAAGTACCGAGACTTTGGAGAGGAGTGGGTTCTGAGGGGCTGTGTCGGGCAGGAGTTCCAGCAGAGGAGGGTGAGCTGTCGAATACGAAGCCAAGAAGGGTCGAGCTGTGATGTCATCATTCTCTGCATGACGCCTCTGAAGACGAATCTTAACACTTGCTCCTCACGTTCTCAGAAGATGAAGCAAAAGAAAAGGCGCCTTAAATGAAAGTGGGGGAAATGTGTGTGAGGTGCAGACATGT